>NW_028118375.1:30000-75163 GCF_965113295.1 Leuciscus leuciscus | reverse complement strand
CATCTGGAGCAATGGGTCAGTGCAAATCTCACAGTTACATTGTAAAGGAAGATGCTGCTGCATCTGTGTCGCCAAGGCCTGTCCCAGAGAAAGTAGAGAAGAAGAAGAAAGGGAAGTTCCTTAGATGGGTTTTGTCTCGGAAATCCAAGAACACTTCCACCGAAGCCCAACAGAGTCAGTGCAGAAATGACAGCAGCCAACAGCCCGAGAGATGCTCTGATGTGGAAGCTGAACACAACAGCGACACTGAACACAACTCAGTGTACAGCAGGCACAGCTGTGTGTCTTCTCCCACCAGTGTGCCGGATGGTGATAAAGACATTACCAGGCAAGAGCAAAGTGGCATCATCTCACACAACAGCAGTCCTTCTCTGCCTGTGCCATCTATGACTGAGGAGAACATCAACTCAGCTTCGACATCGGATGACATTTCTTGGAAGAATGAGGATGAAATTATCCATATAAGTTCAAAGGGAAAGACAGGTCAGTTTATATAACAAGCCCCAACATGACTCATAAAATGTGCAAAAAGTACCTACATTTTAACATGTTTTTCTGGACATTGTCTTTATTATCCAAATGAAAATGTGAACTGAGGATGGATTTTGGTTGTGTGAGGCACCACAATAATGTGTCCATTCTACAGCTATTTTTAATGTGAATTTATGTTTTTTTGTGGTTTATACTGTAAATTTTGTATGTCCCTCTTTTTTTTTAACAGGGGAAGTCTCGCAGGACTATGAAACTATGAAAATGCTGGGTAGAGGATCATATGGATGCGTCTACGACGGGATCCGTTTGTCTGATTCAAGAAAGGTAGTTTTTTTGCACTCTTGGAAGTTGGAATTTAAATTCATTAAAAGTTACATCAAGGTTAATTACTGGAATCATGTGACCTCTGCACATATAGTTAATTAATTGTAAAACATTCTTACAAAAAAATTCTTATTTTTTCTTTCCCTTGGAGAACAGGTGGCAATCAAACATGTGCTGAAGACAGAAGCCATGGAAAATGTCTGTATTGTAAGTAGGCAATTCCTCTCTTCGTTTTATTACTCTCAGAGTACACAGTCACATTAATAATAGGACATTTTAACAAAATTTTGCAGTCACAAAAGGACCATTGTCAATAGCGTATGAACTTCCGAACCAAGCAGCTTTCTGTTAGTCAGCACAGTTCATTCGCGTGACTTTACCCTCACGCAAAAATTCCCATTAAAATGACAAAATTTTGCCCTGAAAATTTTTGCCGGTCGACAGTAAAAGTGACCGAAACTTTAGTAACTATTTCCAGTATTTCAATTACTTAACTCTTCAAACCTATACTTACCCAAATGCAGGACATAATTCTGTAGTAATTCATTTAAATTAAACCATGTCCCCTAATTATCTCACTTTTGTATAACTATTATCTCTCCTGTAGGGTCTATTCGGCAAATCCCCTCCAAATGAGGTCGCTATGATGGCTCTTATGAACAAAAATCCCAGTGTTCCTCAAATAATAAAGCTGCTGGACTGGTACGAGACACCAGAGGAATATCTACTGGTCTTAGAGCGGCCCACGCCATGTGTAGATATGAGGATATTTTTACTGCAAAATGGTGGCATCCTCAAGGAATCGACGGCACGAGCTGTGATGCGTCAGGTTGTCACTGCTGCAAGAATATGCAGTGAGAGGGGCGTCTTCCACAGCGACATCAAGCTGGAAAACCTGCTCATCAACCCAAACACCTTGCAGGTCAAATTAATAGACTTCGGTTGTAGCAAACGCTTGAAGAAGTCTTCTTATTCGAAATTCAGTGGTACGTATTATTCCACAAATCTATGGTGAATAAATCGACAAAAAGCTATGGAAATACAAATTCATTGCAATGGACGAAATCTTGTTCTTTCTTCCAGGCACAAGAGATTATGCTCCCCCTGAGTGGGTCAGGCATGGAAAGTATCATGGCAAGCCTGCAACAGTGTATTGTTTAGGCGTACTGATGTTCAAGATGCTGTCTGGGAAGTATCCTGGCGAGTACCGGTACCTCCCTCAGATGTTTGGTGAGCCCTCCTACACAGAAGACATTTCCAAAGGTGAGAGCATGTGGACGGGTCATACAGGAACTTTTATTACTGCTTAAAATAATGTGAGCAGTTACACAAAGTATAACACTTACAATAATAACCGGACATCTCTCCCCTCTTCACAGAATGCAGGGATCTGATCCATTCATGCATGGAAAGTAATCCAGCCAAGCGGATTAATATGGAAAAGATCCTCCTCCACGACTGGTTCCAGGTATCGATCCTCACCTAAAAATGTTTGGAAATAAGATACCGTCATGAGAGGAAGAACGAGAAACAAAAGAAACCCAGAGAGTAGGTAAAGAAAAAACCTCATGTGCCTAAAAGAAAAAAGGTAAGGAAAGGAAGTATATGTAAGCGCTTTGAGGTCTCAGAAAAAGCGCTATATAAATGTAACGAATTATTATATATATATATATATATATATATATATATATATCCATATATGCAATCACAGGTCAAAGCACAGCTTACATGCACTATTGGTTGACGATGAGACGCTATAGTCGCAGGACAAAACACCGCTCTTCCGTTCCGATAACAACATTAAACAGGTTCTCCCCACTCAGTGAATCACCCACTGAGAATCCTGTTGATTGTGCCCTAGTTATTGGTGATTCTATTACACAGAACATGAAAATAGAGACACCAGCCACCATAGTCACATGTTTGCCGGGAGCCAGAGCGCCTGACATCAAAGCAAATTTAAAAGTGCTGCTGGCTAATGCTAATCGTAAATTCTCTAAGATTATTATTCACGTCGACACAAATGATGTTTGACTCCGCCAGTCGGAGATCACCAAAATTAATATTAAAGAGGTGTGTGAACTTTCCAGTACGATGTCAGGCACTGTAATTTGCTCTGGCCCCCTTCCTGTTCGCAGGAGTGATGAGATAGTTAGTAGATTGTGTTCACTCAATGGCAAAATAATATAGAATTCATAGACAATTGGAAAAGTTTTTGGGGCAGACCTGACCTGTTGAAAAGAGATGGTATTCATCCCTCCTGGGATGGTGCTGCTCTTCTCTCCAGTAATTTGGCTCATAGTCTTAGAGATAAAACATGACAATCTGCGGCTGGTTTCACAAAGATAGACTTTGACTATGGCTTAGATTTAGTAGATAGTCAGACTTCAGATAGACATCTAAATCAGACCGTTGCACAAAGCACTTAAGACTCTGACTATCTTAAGTAGGACTACACTGCAATGCATTCTGGGTAAAATAAGACATTTTCAAAACAAAAAACATGGCGGATCGAGTAAGCGCATTCAACCGCTCAGTGCAGTTTACCCCAGCGGAAAATGTGTGTTTGTTGGAGTATAACAGTTACAAGGACATTTTACTTGAAATTTAGCGGAGAATGTAGTAACAAGAAGAAATGTTTAATTTGGAAAAAGATTGCTTCGACAGTTAAAGGGATAGTTCAGCAAAAAATGATATTAAACCCATGATTTACTCACCCTCAAGCCGTTCGAGATGCATATGTCAATCATTTTTCAGACGAACACATTTTCAGTTATTTTAGAAAATGTCTTAGATCTTTCAGTGGTTATATGTATATTTTTACGACAAAACCGCACGGATTACACCCTCAGAAGGCCTTCGTTTATCCCCCTGGAGCCGGATGGATTAGTTTTGTGAAGGATGCATGCACATTTTTGGGACTTGAAGGAGGTGGACCCCATAACTTGACATTATAACCACTGAAAGATCCAAAACATTTTCTAAAATAACTGAAAATGTGTTCGTCTGAAAAATGATTGACATATGCATCTCGAACGGCTTGAGGGTGAGTAAATCATGGGTTTAATATCATTTTTGGCCGAACTATCCCTTTAACAGCGTTAATCCGATCACTGAGCGGAGCGTTAAAGACGTACAGAAAAGATACAAAAACATGGTACAAGATACCCTGTATACCACCCATGACACAGAAGCTTTACTGAGACCCACTGTGTCACCAACAGCATTCAGAAAAGTTCCTGTTGCATAAAATCTCAACGCAGTGCAAACCTGCGCGCCATTCGGCGTCTGTCCGCGGCGCCCATCAACGGCTCAGGACCTTGTTCAAAATCCTGCTGTGCCACAGAGCGCCATTTACATTTTTGTCTCATATTTGTCTAAAATCGTCGTTAATGTATACTGACTTCACCCTGTCCTGCAATATACATTTAGTTTTACATTCATTTAAGGAAATCAGCTGTGTGGATGAAAACGGCTGATGTTATCGGATTTTCAGGTGATATTCTCAATTCATTCAGTTAACGGACGCTCTGAGGTAAAGTGTTCAGACTGCAGACTTTAGTTTGCAACGATTGTATTTAATTGTACAGTACAATCATAACATAGTACAGACATTATCTTAATTCCATAATGTCCTTAACCCTTGTGCATTGTTCAAATTCACTACCCTTTCGTTATGTTCGTGGCTGAAAACAGCCACTACTTTAAACTGCTGTAAAAATGTATCAGATAAATATTTTTTTCAATTTTTTTTGCATAAATCTATTAATCAACCTCAGTCCTGATCAAAACTACTAAATGTTTAAAACTCTTTAATTGCCAAATTCATAAAGGATGTCACTGATTTTGGAAAAAAAAAACACAAAATGACTTATTTTCAATATAAAATGTGAATGTGGACTGGATTTTTTTTTTACCTTTTATCACAGTCTTGGACATGTCAAAGATTAGAAACAACATTGGTTTTGATGCATTGTTAGTTTTTGTGCAGCATCAGATTTGAACTTTTTCTCCCTCATTTACTGTTTGTGGCTGTTTTTGCACCATAGACTTCCATTATAACCACATTTTTTTATTGCAAAGCCATAACACCATATAATCATGCATTTTTGATTGTTGGTGGTTTTCCCTGTTGGGAAGAGGTTAAATTTGTAATTTTTACTGTTGATAACCAGGTGGCACCATTAACCCTTTAGATAGGCCTGTGCAAAAAAAAAGCTTAGTTTCTGGCTTTTACATGGAGTTATATGGAGTATAATAAGATATTTGTGTGTGTGTGTGTGTGTGTGTGTGTGTGTGTGAGAGAGAGAGAGAGTGTGAGTGTGTGTGTGTGAGAGAGAGAGTGTGAGTGTGAGTGTGTGTGTGTGTGTGTGTGTGTGTGTGTGTGTGTGTGTGTGTGTGTGTGTGTGTGTGAGAGAGAGAGTGTGAGTGTGAGTGTGAGTGTGTGTGTGTGTGTGTGTGTGTGTGTGTGTGTGTGTGTGTGTGTGTGTGTGTGTGTGTGTGTGTGTGTGTGTGTGTGTGTGTGTGTGTGTGTGTGTGTGTGTGAGTGTGTGAGTGAGAGAATATGAGAACTCACCTTGATACGTCTGAGAAAATCAAAATATGCACCTCAGCTCTCAGAACTACATGGAGTAAACAAAAACAAAGTAAGTGTATTTATGCATCTGCTGCCTTTTGATGGTGAGAAATGCAGACTAAACAAAGCAAGTGGATTTAAACACTTGCATGCAAGCCTGCTGGTCATTTGATGGTGAGAAGAGCAGCAAGCAACATGAGAAAGGGCTTGACTTGTAGTGAAGTTTTAGAGATGATTATGCAGCCTGACCCCTCCAGCGAGCTGCAGGATGTATCGTCTTCTCCCTCTGACACCACAGACTCAGGAGAGTCAGATCCTGATTTGGATGTGGCATCCTCATCATCCTCTCTAGCTTCTACTGAAGGCGAGGAAGATTCGGAGGATCCTGGATCTGGGTGGATTGGGAGAAACGGCGAAGTGTGGTTTTCCACCAACGCGGAGACAACTTTCTTCAGCCTGCCAACTCCCGTGACTCCAGGGCCGACGCGCTATGCCATCGCAAGGGTCCAGAACATGGATTCTGTGTTCAATCTGTTTTTTACGGAGTAAAAATAGGAGGGGAAAGCGATGATCCCACAGGCAACGTGTGGACTCCACGCCGGCCAAAATCAGTAGCCCCATGTAGGCACGGAGATCTGTGGAGTCCACCCCGGTCCAGTCTCTCAATTTTTGTGCGGCACGCATGGAGGTTGGTCATGCTGACAATGAGGTCAGTCATCTGCTCCGTAAAAAACAGAATCCGTTGAACACAGAATCCATGTTCTGGACCCTTGCGATGGCATAGCGCGTCGGCCCTGGAGTCACGCCTCTGGCAGGCTGAAGAAAGGGAATTGTCTCCGCGTTGGTGGAAAACCACACTTCGCCGTTTCTCCCAATCCACCCAGATCCAGGATCCTCCGAATCTTCCTCGCCTTCAGTAGAAGCTAGAGAGGATGATGAGGATGCCACATCCAAATCAGGATCTGACTCTCCTGAGTCTGTGGTGTCAGAGGGAGAAGACGATACATCCTGCAGCTCGCTGGAGGGGTCAGGCTGCATAATCATCTCTAAAACTTCACTACAAGTCAAGCCCTTTCTCATGTTGCTTGCTGCTCTTCTCACCATCAAATGACCAGCAGGCTTGCATGCAAGTGTTTAAATCCACTTGCTTTGTTTAGTCTGCATTTCTCACCATCAAAAGGCAGCAGATGCATAAATACACTTACTTTGTTTTTGTTTACTCCATGTAGTTCTGAGAGCTGAGGTGCATATTTTGATTTTCTCAGACGTATCAAGGTGAGTTCTCATACTCTCTCTCACAAACACAAACACGCACACACACGCACACACACACACACAAATATGCTATTATACTCCATATAACTCCATGTAAAAGCCAGAAACTAAGCTTTTTTTTGCACAGGCCTATCTAAAGGGTTAATGGTGCCACCTGGTTATCAACAGTAAAAATTACAAATTTTACCTCTTCCCAACAGGGAAAACCACCAACAATCAAAAATGCATGATTATATGGTGTCATGGCTTTGCAATCAAAAAATGTGGTTATAATGGAAGTCTATGGGGCAAAAACAGCCACGAACAGTAAATGAGAGAGAAAAAGTTAAAATCTGATGCTACACAAAAACTAACAATGCATCAAAACCAATGTTGTTTCTAATCTTTGACATGTCCAAGACTGTGATAAAAGCTAAAAAAAAAAATCCAGTCCACATTCACATTTTATATTGAAAATAAGTCATTATGTGTGTTTTTTTTCCCAAATCGGTGACATCATTTATGAATTTGGCAATTAAAGAGTTAAAATCCTGATTTTTTTTTTCAACATTTAGTAGTTTTGAGCAGGACTGAGGTTGATTAATAGATTTATGCAAAAAAAATTGAAAAAAATATTTATCTGATAAATTTTTACATCTGATCCCTTACTTCAAAAGCACATATTGTTATTGATATGATTACAGACTGTAATCTAGATGTGCTGTGTTTGACAGAAACCTGGCTAAAACCAAACGATTACATTACTTTAAATGAGACCACCCCTCTAGATTACAGTTATAAACATGAGCCTCATCTGAAAGGCAAACGGGGAGGTGTTGCTGTAATTTATAGTAATATTTTTAGAATTACCAAGAAGTCTAGTTTCAAATATAATTATTTTGAAGTGTTGGTGCTTAATATAGCAATATATAGTGTAAATGATAAATCACGTTTGAGATTTGTGCTGGCTACTGTATACAGGCCACCAGGGCACCATAAAGACTTTATCAAAGAATTTGCTGATTTTCTATCAGAGTTAGTATTGGCTGCAGATAAAGTACTAATTGTTGGTGATTTTAATATACAGTACATATAGATAATGAAAAAGATGCATTGGGATTGGCATTTAAAGACATTGTAATCATACTCTAGATCTAATATTATCACACGGAATAAATGTTGATGCCGTTGAAATTCTGCAGCAGAGCGATGACATCTCAGATCATTATCTAGTCTCGTGTAAACTTCATTTAGCCAAGGCTGCAAAGCCGACCCCGTGTTACAAATATGTTAGACCTATCACTTCTGCCACTAAAGATTGCTTTATTAATAATCTTCCAAATCAGTTTCATCATCTCAGCATCCCAGATAGCTTAGAAGAACTCGATATTGCAACAGAAACTTTTAACTCTCTCTTTTCCAGCACTTTAGACACAGTTGCTCCGTTGCGCTTAAAGGGATAGTTCACTTTGAAATAAATTTTTGGTATGTTTTTGCTTACCTCAAGGGCATCCAAGATGTAGGTGTCTTTTTTTCCGCAGTGGTTTCAATTTTGATATTTTTAGGTCAAACCGTTCTTGTCTGTCAGTCATATAATGCAGGTCTATGGTCACTGTCTCAAAGAGCATGCACAGAGTCCAAATTAAAACAATTCCCCGTCGTCCAAATTAAACAATTCCCCATCGTAAGTACACATTGATGGCCTAAGACACGAAACGAGCGGTTTGTGTGAGAAAACGAACAGTATTTATATCGTTTTTACCTCTTATACGCAGCCATGTCCAAGTGATCTGATCTGACGTGTACGCAGACTGGTGCATAGATATATACACACTAGATCTCGCCTTGTCTACGGCAGTTAATTGGAACGAATGTCTTTAAGGCGACATCTAGTGTATATATCTATGCACCAGTCTGTGTACACGTCAGATCAGATCACTTGGACATGGCTGCGTATAAGAGGTAAAAACGATATAAATACTGTTCGTTTTCTCACACAAACCGCTCGTTTCGTGTCTTAGGCCATCAATGTGTACTTACGATGAGGAATTGTTTAATTTGGACGACGGGAAATTGTTTTAATTTGGACTCTGTGCTTGTGTTTTGAGACCGTGACCATAGACCTGCATTATATGACTGACAGACAAGAACGGTTTGACCTAAAAATATCAAAATTGAAACTACTGCGGAAAAAAAGACACCTACATCTTGGATGCCCTTGAGGTAAGCTAAAACATACCAAAAATGTATTTCAAAGTGAACTATCCCTTTAAAGGGCATCTTGCAGGTTAGTATGGAAGCCCGTTTCCGCCACATTGAGTAAAAAAAATAAAGATTCTTTAAGTCATAATAATGAGAAACTTTCTCGAAATAATGACTTAACATCTCGTAATAATGAGAAACTTTCTCGAAATAATGACTTAACATCTCGTAATAATGAGAAACTTTCTCGAAATAATGACTTAACATCTCGTAATAATGAGAAACTTTCTCGAAATAATGACTTAACATCTCGTAATAATGAGAAACTTTCTCGTAATAATGACTTAACATCTCATAATAATGAGAAAGTTTCTCGTAATAATGACTTATTTTCTCGCACTTCTACGCATGCACAAAGCAGCGGAGCAGAAGGGCGTGCCGCACTAGCGACATCCGCTGGTCAAAGCCGTGTAAATGCATCACAGCAAACATGGCACGCTCTGCAAAACAGTTGTTTTCATTAAAGTCAGTGTGATCTACTAAGTGCAATCTGTAGTATCATTAAATAACATCATCAGTAGGCCTATATCTTCCATACTTTTCCATGCGCACGATAAGGTGTGAAAGTGGAATGCAGAAGCAGGATGGTTACCATGGTAAATTGTTACATGAATTTACAAAACTATCAGATTAAAGTAGGAATATTACATTTATTCATCAAGTTTAAGTGTAACATCTTCATAAAATATATGGGTACGTGTGTTAATATAACACGTATTTTGCAGATGCTTCTAGGATATTTGATGTGCAGGTTCATCTGGAAGATATCAATACAGAAATCACCTTTAAGATGTTTATGACTTTGGGGACATTTAAACATAGTTGGGCAGTGGAATGGGGGAAAACGCAAGGTCGAGACGTGTTTTTAAAAGCTGAACTTCTTTTCAATTGAGCGCCGCATTTTTAGAACGCCGTGTCATGCGCGAGACGCTGCAGAAGAGCGAGCGAGCGTCCGTCTAGTGCGCATATGCCTAGAAAAGCAATGAAAAAGCGCGTTCTGTATGAACGGACCCTTACACAGATTTCCAGATAAGTGTTCTTAAACAGATTTGGAAAGGTGTGCTGTCTTATCATTCCTCCATCTATTTGAAATCCATGGATCACCCTTCTGTGTTGCTGCTTGTTCATACACAAAAATACAAATGAATATTACAAATGAATAAAAGACTATCTAGCTATGGAAGCCCATCTCATATATTGATCATTTATCATTAATGTTATTCACTGCAGAGCGTGCCATGTTTGCTGTGATGCATTTACACGGCTTTAACCAGGGGATGTCGCTAGTGCGGCACGCCCTTCTGCTCCGCTGCTTTGCGCATGCGTAGAAGTGCGAGAAAATAAGTCATTATTACGAGAAAGTTTCTCATTATTACGAGAAAGTTTCTCATTATTACGAGATGTTAAGTGATTATTACGAGAAATTTTCTCATTATTACGAGATGTTAAGTCATTATTACGAGGAAGTTTCTCATTATTATGAGATGTTAAGTCATTATTTCGAGAAAGTTTCTCATTATTATGACTTAAAGAATCTTTATTTTTTTTACTCAATGTGGCGGAAACGGGCTTCCATACTAACCTGCAAGATGCCCTTTAAGAGCAAATCATTTGTGACTCTAATGAGAGCTGTCTCAGTACTATGGTACGGTCTAAATCCTGACTGAAAATCCTCGCAGATATCATTTCTTTCTAAAAAGGAACATAGTTGTGAAGATACTGCCTTTTCTAGTATCTTTGACAGAAAAGGTAGATTCGAGATCAGCCTGTAATTGACTAATTTTGTAGGATCAAGTTGTGTTTTTTTTAACAAGTGGTTTAATCATAGCCAGCTTAAAGGTTTTTGGTACGTATCCTAGAGACAAAGATTAATTAATGATAGTAAGAAGAGAATCTATGACCTCTGGAAGCATCTCTTTCATTAGCTTAGTCGGTATAGGGTATAACATACATGTTGTCGGTTTAGATGATTTAATGAGTTTAGCGAATTCTTCCTCTCCTATAGCAATAAATGAATCAAATTTTTCCTTAGGGAGACTAAAATGCACTCCCTGATGCGATACTGTAGTCGACGGTTGCATAATTATAATTTTGTCCCTGATATTATCAATCTTATAAGTGAAGAAGTACATGAAGTCATTACTGCTGTGTTTACATTTCTGGGCTTGAAGCTTTCTTTTTCGTTAGTTTAGCCACTGTTTAAAAAAAAAAACCTAGGGTTTTGTTTATTTTCTTCTAATAGGATTGTAAAATAAGCAGATCTAGCAGCTTTTAAGGCCTATCTGTATGCAATCGTGCTCTCTTTCCATGAAATGCGGAAAAAAAAACTCTAGTTTTGTTTTCTTCCAGTTGCACTCCATTTTTCTGGCTGCTCTCTTAAGGGCTGATTTTATTTAATCTTCTTTAAAGGGATAGTTCACTTTGAAATAAATTTTTGGTATGTTTTAGCTTACCTCAAGGGCATCCAAGATGTAGGTGTCTTTTTTTCCGCAGTAGTTTCAATTTTGATATTTTTAGGTCAAACCGTTCTTGTCTGTCAGTCATATAATGCAGGTCTATGGTCACGGTCTCAAAGAGCATGCACAGAGTCCAAATTAAAACAATTCCCCATCGTAAGTACACATTGATGGCCTAAGACACAGTATTTATATCGTTTTTACCTCTTATACGCAGCCATGTCCAAGTGATCTGATCTGACGTGTACGCAGACTGGTGCATAGATATATACACACTAGATGTCGCCTTGTCTACGGCAGTTCATTGGAACGAATGTCTTTAAGGCGACATCTAGTGTATATATCTATGCACCAGTCTGCGTACACGTCAGATCAGATCACTTGGACATGGCTGTGTATAAGAGGTAAAAACGATATAAATACTGTGTCTTAGGCCATCAATGTGTACTTACGATGGGGAATTGTTTAATTTGGACGACGGGGAATTGTTTTAATTTGGACTCTGTGCATGCTCTTTGAGACCGTGACCATAGACCTGCATTATATGACTGACAGACAAGAACGGTTTTACCTAAAAATATCAAAATTTTAACTACTGCGGAAAAAAAGACACCTACATCTTGGATGCCCTTGAGGTAAGCAAAAACATACCAAAAATGTATTTCAAAGTGAACTATCCCTTTAAAGAAGATTAAATAAAATCAGCCCTTAAGAGAGCAGCCAGAAAAATGGAGTGCAACTGGAAGAAAACAAAACTAGAGTTTTTTTCCGCATTTCATGGAAAGAGAGCACGATTGCATACAGATAGGCCTTAAAAGCTGCTAGATCTGCTTATTTTTCAATCCTATTAGAAGAAAATAAACAAAACCCTAGGTATTTTTTTTAAACAGTGGCTAAACTAACGAAAAAGAAAGCTTCAAGCCCAGAAATGTAAACACAGCAGTAATGACTTCATGTACTTCTTCACTTATAAGATTGATAATATCAGGGACAAAATTATAATTATGCAACCGTCGACTACAGTATCGCATCAGGGAGTGCATTTTAGTCTCCCTAAGGAAAAATTTGATTCATTTATTGCTATAGGAGAGGAAGAATTCGCTAAACTCATTAAATCATCTAAACCGACAACATGTATGTTATACCCTATACCGACTAAGCTAATGAAAGAGATGCTTCCAGAGGTCATAGATTCTCTTCTTACTATCATTAATTAATCTTTGTCTCTAGGATACGTACCAAAAACCTTTAAGCTGGCTATGATTAAACCACTTGTTAAAAAAAACACAACTTGATCCTACAAAATTAGTCAATTACAGGCTGATCTCGAATCTACCTTTTCTGTCAAAGATACTAGAAAAGGCAGTATCTTCACAACTATGTTCCTTTTTAGAAAGAAATGATATCTGCGAGGATTTTCAGTCAGGATTTAGACCGTACCATAGTACTGAGACAGCTCTCATTAGAGTCACAAATGATTTGCTCTTAAAGGGCATCTTGCAGGTTAGTATGGAAGCCCGTTTCCGCCACATTGAGTAAAAAAAATAAAGATTCTTTAAGTCATAATAATGAGAAACTTTCTCGAAATAATGACTTAACATCTCATAATAATGAGAAACTTTCTCGTAATAATGACTTAACATCTCGTAATAATGAGAAACTTTCTCGTAATAATGACTTAACATCTCGTAATAATGAGAAACTTTCTCGTAATAATGAGAAACTTTCTCGTAATAATGACTTAACATCTCATAATAATGAGAAACTTTCTCGTAATAATGACTTAACATCTCGTAATAATGAGAAACTTTCTCGTAATAATGACTTAACATCTCGTAATAATGAGAAACTTTCTCGTAATAATGAGAAACTTTCTCGTAATAATGACTTAACATCTCGTAATAATGAGAAACTTTCTCGTAATAATCACTTAACATCTCGTAATAATGAGAAACTTTCTCGTAATAATCACTTAACATCTCGTAATAATGAGAAACTTTCTCGTAATAATGAGAAACTTTCTCGTAATAATGACTTAGCATCTCGTAATAATGAGAAACTTTCTCGTAATAATCACTTAACATCTCGTAATAATGAGAAACTTTCTCGTAATAATGAGAAACTTTCTCGTAATAATGACTTAACATCTCGTAATAATGAGAAACTTTCTCGTAATAATGACTTAACATCTCGTAATAATGAGAAACTTTCTCATAATAATGACTTAGCATCTCGTAATAATGAGAAACTTTCTCGTAATAATCACTTAACATCTCGTAATAATGAGAAACTTTCTCGTAATAATGAGAAACTTTCTCGTAATAATGACTTAACATCTCGTAATAATGAGAAACTTTCTATAATGAGAAACTTTCTCGTAATAATGACTTATTTTCTCGCACTTCTACGCATGCGCAAAGCAGCGGAGCAGAAGGGCGTGCCGCACTAGCGACATCCCCTGGTTAAAGCCGTGTAAATGCATCACAGCAAACATGGCACGCTCTGCAGTGAATAACATTAATGATAAATGATCAATATATGAGATGGGCTTCCATAGCTAGATAGTCTTTTATTCATTTGTAATATTCATTTGTATTTTTGTGTATGAACAAGCAGCAACACAGAAGGGTGATCCATGGATTTCAAATAGATGGAGGAATGATAAGACAGCACACCTTTCCAAATCTGTTTAAGAACACTTATCTGGAAATCTGTGTAAGTCAAGTCAAGTCAAGTCAAGTTTATTTGTATAGCGCTTTTCACAATACAGATTGCATCAAAGCAGCTTCACAGTATTAAATTAAAATAATACAACAAAGTTTGTTTCAAGAGGAATTTATTGATTGATAAAATTAAATTAAATATCCCCAAAATATCCCCAACTGAGCAAGCCAAAGGCAACAGTGGCAAGGAACCGAAAAACTCCATCAAGTGACCTAATGGTGTCCTAAAACTCCATCAGGTGCCTTAATGGAGAAAAAAAAAACCTTGGGAGAACCCAGGCTCAGTCGGGGGCCAGTTCTCCTCTGGCATTGGATAGAGGCCGGATTGTAGTTTGAACTGTAGGATTATATGAATGCCTGGCTGAAGAGATGCGACTTTAATCTAGTTTTAAACTGGGAGAGCGAGTCTGAGCAACGAACAGTATCAGGAAGACTATTCCAGAGTTTTGGAGCCAAATGTGAAAATGCTCTCCCTCCTTTGGTGGTTCTGGATATCCTAGGTATGACCAAAAGCCTTGAATTTAGTAAGGGTCCGTTCATACAGAACGCGCTTTTTCATTGCTTTTCTAGGCATATGCGCACTAGACGGACGCTCGCTCGCTCTTCTGCAGCGTCTCGCGCATGACACGGCGTTCTAAAAATGCGGCGCTCAATTGAAAAGAAGTTCAGCTTTTAAAAACACGTCTCGACCTTGCGTTTTCCCCCATTCCACTGCCCAACTATGTTTAAATGTCCCCAAAGTCATAAACATCTTAAAGGTGATTTCTGTATTGATATCTTCCAGATGAACCTGCACATCAAATATCCTAGAAGCATCTGCAAAATACGTGTTATATTAACACACGTACCCATATATTTTATGAAGATGTTACACTTAAACTTGATGAATAAATGTAATATTCCAACGTTAATCTGATAGTTTTGTAAATTCATGTAACAATTTACCATGGTAACCATCCTGCTTCTGCATTCCACTTTCACACCTTATCGTGCGCATGGAAAAGTATGGAAGATATAGGCCTACTGATGATGTTATTTAATGATACTACAGATTGCACTTAGTAGATCACACTGACTTTAATGAAAACAACTGTTTTGCAGAGCGTGCCATGTTTGCTGTGATGCATTTACACGGCTTTGACCAGCGGATGTCGCTAGTGCGGCACGCCCTTCTGCTCCGCTGCTTTGCGCATGCGTAGAAGTGCGAGAAAATAAGTCATTATTACGAGAAACTTTCTCATTATTACGAGATGTTACGTCATTATTACGAGAAACTTTCTCATTATTACGAGATGTTAAGTCATTATTTCGAGAAACTTTCTCATTATTACGAGATGTTAAGTCATTATTTCGAGAAAGTTTCTCATTATTACGAGATGTTAAGTCATTATTTCGAGAAAGTTTCTCATTATTACGAGCTGTTAAGTCATTATTACGAGAAAGTACGAGATGTTAAGTCATTATTACGAGAAAGTTTCTCATTATTACAAGAAAGTTTCTCATTATTACGAGATGTTTAAGTCATTATTATGAGAAAGTTTCTCATTATTACAAGAAAGCTTCTCATTATTACGAGATGTTTAAGTCATTATTATGAGAAAGTTTCTCATTATTACGAGATGTTTAAGTCATTATTACAAGAAAGCTTCTCATTATTACGAGATGTTAAGTCATTATTACGAGAAAGTACGAGATGTTAAGTCATTATTACGAGAAAGTTTCTCATTATTACAAGAAAGTTTCTCATTATTACGAGATGTTCAAGTCATTATTATGAGAAAGTTTCTCATTATTACAAGAAAGCTTCTCATTATTACGAGATGTTTAAGTCATTATTATGAGAAAGTTTCTCATTATTACGAGATGTTTAAGTCATTATTACAAGAAAGCTTCTCATTATTACGAGATGTTAAGTCATTATTATGAGAAAGCTTCTCATTATTACGAGATGTTTAAGTCATTATTACGAGAAAGTTTCTCATTATTACGAGAACGTTTCTCATTATTACAAGAAAGTTTCTCATTATTACGAGATGTTAAGTCATTATTACGAGGAAGTTTCTCATTATTACGAGATGTTAAGTCATTATTTCGAGAAAGTTTCTCATTATTACGAGATGTTTAAGTCATTATTATGAGAAAGCTTCTCATTATTACGAGATGTTTAAGTCATTATTACGAGAAAGTTTCTCATTATTACGAGAACGTTTCTCATTATTACAAGAAAGTTTCTCATTATTACGAGATGTTAAGTCATTATTACGAGGAAGTTTCTCATTATTACGAGATGTTAAGTCATTATTTCGAGAAAGTTTCTCATTATTACGAGATGTTTAAGTCATTATTATGAGAAAGCTTCTCATTATTACGAGATGTTTAAGTCATTATTATGAGAAAGCTTCTCATTATTACGAGATGTTTAAGTCATTATTATGAGAAAGTTTCTCATTATTACGAGATGTTTAAGTCATTATTACAAGAAAGCTTCTCATTATTACGAGATGTTAAGTCATTATTATGAGAAAGTTTCTCATTATTACAAGAAAGTTTCTCATTATTACGAGATGTTTAAGTCATTATTACAAGAAAGCTTCTCATTATTACGAGATGTTAAGTCATTATTATGAGAAAGCTTCTCATTATTACGAGATGTTTAAGTCATTATTACGAGAACGTTTCTCATTATTACAAGAAAGTTTCTCATTATTACGAGATGTTAAGTCATTATTACGAGGAAGTTTCTCATTATTACGAGATGTTAAGTCATTATTTCGAGAAAGTTTCTCATTATTACGAGATGTTAAGTCATTATTTCGAGAAAGTTTCTCATTATTACGAGCTGTTAAGTCATTATTACGAGAAAGTACGAGATGTTAAGTCATTATTACGAGAAAGTTTCTCATTATTACAAGAAAGTTTCCCATTATTACGAGATGTTTAAGTCATTATTATGAGAAAGTTTCTCATTATTACAAGAAAGCTTCTCATTATTACGAGATGTTTAAGTCATTATTATGAGAAAGTTTCTCATTATTACGAGATGTTTAAGTCATTATTACAAGAAAGCTTCTCCAACTTAAGGATTTGCACATGAAGGTGAGTAAATGATGGCAGAATTATCATTTTTGGAAGAACTAGTCCTTTAATATGCTTTTTAAGGCAGAGATTATGCATCGTCTGCAGAGCTAACGTTACTTACACAAAGTAACATCTAAAGCGCATGTGACGAAGACAATATCTTTTAAAGTCTTTTAAATAAATGATTCTCTCTTCTATCCTTTTCTTTTGGTATAGAATAAAATACCAGTTCGGGGTTCCTCTTTCGGCTGTTGTTGCAGCCAACTGCACATCATTTTAAATATAAAACGCATGTGTATACTGATATTTTTCTAACGTCTGAACTCCTGTTTATACATCCATACTCCCTTAATTAAGATGTTTCAATATATTAGTATTAAACGCATTTTCTGATAATTTATATTTCAAGTTTTGACTGCAAATGTCACGTCCATTACGCTAGAACTGCCCAATAGTAATGTAAAGATGTGGTAGCATTGGATCTGGACGGGAAGGATAACTCTGGGAGTTGGAAGGGATGTGTCGTGATTCTGCCTTCTCACACCGCGACAGGCGACACAGGTTCGTGGATCTGAGTGTCGCGATTTCGGTTTCATTTCGCATATAGCCTACAGCCCTTATAATCATAGATGACGCCACGGGTTTTTATTTAAAAGAAAGAGCGTAGCCTACGTTTGTATGTAGGCTTATGGGAAATTTATATTCACAATAGCGAAGAAAAAAAAAAATCGGTAGGTCTTAACGCAAGTTAACTTATGTTTACATTAATTATTTGAGTGTTTTCCATGGTTGTGTTGACATTTCTGCCTTTATAACTGAGGGGATTATAATCAGAGGAAGGTTAAGTTTAAAATAAAAAAACCTTTCAATGTAATGTATTTGTCTCCTGGTCCTTATTTTAGATAGGTCATAAAAAAATATCAATAATTATCGATATCGACCGATATGAAACCCTTATATTGTGATACAGTTTTCAGCCATATCGCCCAGCCCTATTTCAATGTTTAAGTTTTCTTTACTGACTGACTCACTCATAAAAGATAGTTTTTTGCTGAAATAATGTATGTAACTTCTGTTGCTGTTTGCGGTCAGGGACTATTATTTCCAGCGGAAGGAAGGCTTTTAGTGATTTTACTTCATGAAAGTTGCACAGATACATATTTTTCGGCTTTAATAAATGTATTGTGTAGTAACTGTTTTATAAAAGCAGTAAGGTACTCAAGGCTAGTGTTGGATCATAATTAAATGATCACCTTAATGCTTACATGGTTGAAACCAACAAAAGCACATCCATGTATGACGTAGCAGAAGCGTTTTTGAACTGCAAGATTCTTTAATCTGTAGATAAAAAATTAAAATAAAGTACCTGATAGTGAAGTTTGTGGGATGAGAGACAAGATCTATAGCAAAATGATGGCCTCTCACGGTGGCTCCATACAAAGACCAGTCGCTGATGGAGGCACCACAGCCAAAATGGACAGGAGTTCTGCACGAGTCAGGTAAGCAGAATAAAATACACTGTAAATAAACAGTATTAAAACAAAGGGTTAAGTCACTAGTACACATGACCTTCCATGGCTTAATGCTTCCATAAATTAAATTTAGGAACTTCATTTTTAATATTCATAATAATTTAACAGAGGTGGAAAGTAACTAACTACAAACACTTTCGGGTAAGGTGTAAACAGCCCCTTAGTGGCGAAACAATGTAATCGATAAATGCGTTACTCTATATGCTGATATGCTGATTTACTCTATTTTGATCGCTATCGTAGACATCAGTGTTTATATTTGAACTTTGCACTTTTATCCCAGTACTATGATAATTTGAACTATTGTGTCACAGAAATAATGGTACTATGAGGTTGAAAAGGCTTTTCAATGCATTCAATCTCACGTCGCTTCCACGCGTCCACTTGAAAGGGATATTACGTCACTCAACACTAAAAGATAACGACACATTTCATCCTCTGTTGAAACAAAAGTGGCAAACTTCTGTCAACCTCATCTATAAGCAAGGACAAAAATAAAAATAAAATAATTTAATTCTTTATTAAGCAATATTATTTAACCCTCTGATTATCTTCATTTGGGACGACACTAGTTATCTTTGGGGTCCCCAGACAACAACATTTAATTTTGTAACAGAATAATAGTTGTTTTTTTTTAAATGTAATTTTACACTGTTTATTAATGTTTTTACTCAACATTTGTGCAGTTTTTGGAAAGTTTATGATATATTTTCAATTTCTTTAAATAAATAAATATTTATTTAAATAGGCTTTTTACAAAAAACAGCATTTTATGTAAAATTCACTTTATAAAAGACCCATATTTCTAACTTTCATTCATGGGGATAACATGGATAATTTTACATGGTTTAGTGTAAACTTTTTGCCCATATTTTGTAAAATGTCGTTTTAAAAGTAAAAAATTATAATTTTAGCTACTAGATGGCTATAGAGCTCCACTATATGCTATTTGACTAACTGAAAGATATCTTTTCACAAGATTTTCCAGTTGGATTCATATCTAAATATTATGAAATCACAATTCTAACAATAATTTTTTTTTTTTTTTTTACTGAAATTTTTTTTTTTCAAATAATGTTACATTATGATTAGAATCAAACCTGAAAAGGATAAAAGTTGAAATTTTAGAGTTTATCATTTATTTCATCATCTTTTTTTCATATAATTGTACAAATGTGATCTACACTTCAGTTACTAACTGTAACAGAACAGATATGTACAGTTAGATTATATATTGAGTACAAATACATGACATGAACATTAAAATGCAATGAATTGAACAGCATAAGTTAACAAATAAGCAAGTAAAGCCACCTCCGTTTCTCATAACAAGCGCGGGTGAAGCTCCGGGTGTAGCGTTAGCTTCGTCCTGTCACTGGCCTGTAAATCGGGTTGGTCCGGTCGGAGATCCTTTATTTCTTAAAGGTCTTGTGAAAGGTTTTTATTTGTAAATCAATAACAGAATTTGGTTTAACTTCTGCCATTCTCTCTACGAAAATGATCAGCCTAGCGATGTTTTGACGTAGTCGGAGTGACGGTGTCGCCCGCGCACTCGCAGTAGTGGCAAAGAGCGTTGAGTTGAATGGCAAGTGACGAGAACCAATCAGATTGGATAAAATAACATGTATCCAATTCTGATTCGCCAGGGACGTAGCGACCTGCGTCCGGGGGAGAATCTTTAAGAAACCAATTAGAGACCAGCTTCAGGTCACATGCTGCCCGAAAATTTAAAGAGTCCATAGACCAGTGGTTCTCAACTCCAGTCCTCGGGACCCGCTGCTCTGCACATTTTGTATGTCTCCCTTATTTAACACACCTGAACCAGATCATCAGCTCGTCAGGAGAGACTCCATGAACTGATTTGAGTGTGTCAGATAAGAGAGACATACAAAATGTGCAGAGCACCGGGTCCCGAGGACTGGAGTTGCCATAGATCCATTTGTCCGGCGTCCCTCTCACATGAAACCAGAGAATGTCTAATAGGAAGATAATTGACACTCTCTGGTTACTTCCGGTTTCTGGACTGGCTGCAGTAACACGTCTCTGTCCATGCGGGGGCGCTCGCAGGCGAGTGCAGAATGAATGGAGGTCTATGGCGCTATACCCATCAAATTCCACTTTTCTCAGGATATAATTTTTTGTCTAGTAATTTGAATGTTGTATCCGAAAGGAGATGCAAAGAAATTACACATTGCTGGGTGTTAGATTTTTTAGAGTCACTTATTTGCTTTAAAAAGTCTTTTAAAATGTCAATGACGTCATACACAGTGATAGTGCTTTACGGCATCGGTTCCCAACAGGGGGGTCGCGGCCCACAAGGGGGCCTCAGCGAGCTCTGTGGGGGGTCGCGTCATATTTTGAAAAGTTTTGAGCAATTTGCATTAAATAAAAGTCCTTAACTTTTTTCTGTTCAAAATGTATATAATGAGCGAGTTCATCATGAATCCATTTTCCAAACCGTGTTTTTGTCTTATCCTGAATCACTATGGTGGTACACCTATAATAAGTGATTACATTGGGACTATTTTACCCTGGTTCGGATCGCTGCCGCTGCGGAGTAGCCCAGTAGCCTACCTCGCACACAGAGAGAGAAGTAGTTCCGGCTACAATGTTCTTCCGAAAGACGCATTATTCTGTTAAAGAAGAAAAAACTGGCACTAGAGATTGAGTTGCTTCAAAAGGAACTTCAGAGTAAGTGCTAAATACACTATTTCACACAGAGTACTATTGCTGACCTTGGATAACAATATATCTTATTGCAGGCAAAAGATGACCATCATTGGCTTTTCTTGACAAAGAATAATTGAAATAAAACTCAAGGAACTAAGCATGTTGTCTTGTCTTCTATTCATTTAATGAAGGTTTTTGTTTAAAAAAAAAAAAAAAAAAAATGGTGTTCCACAATTCTGTCCCGTGCAGCTCTGCCACTTGGTTGGTCCAAGTGCACTGGCTGGAGGTCATCATCAGGCTGCACCTCCACCACAGGGGTCCTCTCCTTTCTGATGGTGGCAATATTGTGGAGTATGGCACATGCAACAATAATGTCACAGGCCCTGTCAGGTGCAACCCGCAGACACTGAAATCTTTCCTTTAGTTGCCCAAAGGTCATTTCAATGCGTGCCCTTGTCCTGGCTAGAGCTGCATTGAAACGGGTTTGTGGTCCGGGGTTTGGGTCAGGGAATGGCGTCATGAAATACTGCCTGCAGGTATAGCCCCTGTCACCAAGCAGGATCCCGTCGTAAGCACCTGGAAAAATGCAGTTTTGTTAGGCTCAGAATAAATGTATGTAATACAGTGAGCTTGATATTAAATATTTCCTTACCACGTTCAAATAATGTGCATAAATGTGACTCTCTGAAAATCCTGGAGTCATGCACAGAACCAGGCCATTTTGCTTCCACATTTGTGATGTAGGACATGGAGTCACACACCATCTAAGATATTTTTAATCAGTCAACTGCATACTTTTTGATTACATTACTTTTTGTATTATTTGATATATTCTGGACTCGCTTCTCCAAGGTAAATGGTGAATTGTTTGATGTCAGGCTGCATGCTCAGAAAGCGGCAGTGGATTGTGCAGAGTGAGACCACCTTCAGCAACAGGTTCTTGTCGTAAAAACGGACAAGACATGGCTGCGAAAGACTTCCCGTATCACCTCCGCTTATAAAGCCGGGATCTAATCCTGTTAACATGAAATAAGCCTGCTCCCGAGCAGGTTTAAGCTTGCGCACCTGCTGCTATGACAGCAAGTCCAGGATGAGCGTCGAAGAACCAAACAATCCAAGATCATGCCAAATCTCCAACAATCAAATCCAGCTAACTGAGTTAGCGACGTACGAAGAACGGGCCCCTGGGGCCTGTTTCAGAAAGGAGGTTCAACTGAGTTGACTTACCCTGAGATGGGAAACTCTGAGTTTTCGGTTACAGAACAGCTGAAATTAGTTAGTTCAATCAACTCTGAGTTGACTGACTCTGAGATAAGCGCGTGCACCACCACTATAAAAAGCCATTATCAATGGAGTGCAGATATTATGAGTCACCATGGTAACAGCGCCAGACAAAAAGAGGTCTGCATATTTCTCACCAGCTTCTGCAAGCGTACGAAGACATATTATTATTTTTTTAAATATCGGCTGCAGCAGCGAAGGACAGAGAGTTAGCTAGGGAGAAAATAGTTGCTCGAGTCAATGCGTATGTTTACATTTTAATTAGTTATACAGTGTTGGGTGTAATTAATTACCAAGTCATCTAAATACTGTCATTTAATTAAAGGGATTACTCTTAATTATGACCACCGCTAGCGTAGCTAGCGAAAGCGGTCATATAGGGATTGTCAAAGTTTTTTTTTTTTTTTTTTTTGTCACCTTACTGAATTTTTCGTCAACGATACCAGGGACACCGAAGCACCGGGGAACATGAAATTTGGTGGGCATGTAGCCCCACTAGACTTCTAAGGAAGAATTTCGTTTGGTCCCCGGGGGCCACTCCCCCCCCGCGCTGGGCCCCCCCAAACCCCAAAAAATGCAGTTTTTCCTAAATAACTACCTGAACCGTGGCACCGAGGATGAAGAAATTTTTATGGTATGTTGGTATTCTAGACTTTTACGGAAAAATTTCGTTTGGTCCCCGGAGGCCACTTCCCCCCCCCCGCGCTGGGGCCCCCGTAAATTTTTCGTCAACGATACCAGGGACACCGAAGCACCGGGGAACATGAAATTTGGTGGGCATGTAGCCCCACTAGACTTCTACTGAAAAATTTCGTTTGGTCCCCGGGGGCCACTCCCCCCCCGCGCTGGGCCCCCCCAAAACCAAAAAAATTCAGTTTTTCCTAAATAACTACTTGAACCGTGGCACCGAGGATGAAGAAATTTTTATGGTATGTTGGTCTACTAGACTTTTACGGAAAAATTTCGTTTGGTCCCCGGGGGCCACTTCCCCCCCCTGCGCTGGGGCCCCCGTACATTTTTCGTCAACGATACCAGGGACACCGAAACACCAGGGAACATGAAATTTGGTGGGCATGTAGCCCCACTAGACTTCTACGGAAAAATTTCGTTTGGTCCCCGGGGGCCACTCCCCCCCCGCGCTGGGCCCCCCCAAACCCCAAAAAATGCAGTTTTTCCTAAATAACTACCTGAACCGTGGCACCGAGGATGAAGAAATTTTTAAGGTATGTTGCTCTTAAGGGCCCACATCAACCTAGCCCATAATCACTCATTTGTGATTTGCGCCCCTCCCATAAAAAATGAAAATGCAATATTATTCTGCTTTAATCGCCCCTATCTTCAGTGGAGATGTTCAGAACTGCACCATATTTCATGTGTATGATTAACTTGACAACCTCTGGGGGTATCCTCTGCTAAGTTTTGTAGAATTTCATCCATGGGGGGGTATAAAATAAATTCATTTATGTGCACATTTAGTGACTGTACACTCATCGGCCTGTAGATGGTGCTGTTGAGCGAAGGGTTGCTGGTTTAGGATGATACTGTCACACACACACATGCAGGAATACAAACAAACGCAAGCATGCACACACACTGACATCCACATGCACAGACACACACCCATACACACACATACAAATCCACATGCACAGACACACACACACAAACACACATGCGCACACATGTACGCACACATACATACACGCACAGACACACACACACACACACACACAGACACACACATACACAAACACACACACACACACACACACACACACACACACACACACACACACACACACACACACACACACACACACACACACACACACACACACAGACAGACATGCACATACTATTACTTTTTTTAGGTATATACATAAACACGCAATACAGCCAAATTACTCCACGTCATTTATTTTTGTGGAAAGCCAGTGCAGGCCTGAGCGGCGGTCATATTTTGTACTGCGATGCGGTACATCTAGTTCTTCTGTAATTTGAAGTCAAATCTGATGTAATTGCATTAGACTATAGAACAATTCTGTATATTTAACATACATTTTTAAAAGGTTTATTTTTTATGTAACCTTCTCCCTCTACACACTTTGGTCAATTCAAGAAAAATCCATGCAATTGTATATTGTTTATTTGAAAGCATTAAAAGTGCAGTTTCTTGTCTCTCCTTGTATTGTTCAAGTGGTTGAGGTTGATATGGGATTTATTAATAAGTAGACTTTCTAAAGATAGTCATTATTACATGAATCTAATTACACGGTTGAAGATGTCATTTGTAGTTAGTAATTAATAACTATTTTAGAGTAACTTACCCAACTGTTATAATATCAGAGGTGAAACTGGAAGAACAGTATGTTATTCAACCTAATTTTAATTTTCATGGGTGCAATCCTGCAGGTATTAAAAGAACATGGCAGCAGCTGAAAATTAAATATAAGAACATAATTCAATCAGGTAAGGTTTGAGCATATCATGGGTGTAGGCTACCTGAATTTACAAATATTTGACATATTAAATAACTAAATAGCATCCCAGTGTCTAGCAGTGCAGCAGCATTTTTGGCTGGGAGAATTCCTGGAGGGACTTCAGAGCCAGTCACTCCCGAAGATCCAAGGGCCTTCATAAAATGTAAGAGGTTTACATATGTGTTATTTCTTATATAGGCTATTTTTGATATTTCCATTTATTTTACTTTGGGTTGGGTTTTTTGTTGGTCCCAACAGATTCCGATGGTAATATCTGTCTTTTGGAGCCTCCTGTCCCAACAAAACCTGCAGGCAGTTGTAAGTAGCCTACTCAATACACCAGAAATTATGACAAATAGTGTTATAAAGTGTACTCATCTTCACAGGACGATGGGGATAATGTTATGTGTCACATCAAACAATCTACACATTCAGATTTTTTCACATTTTTATGTGGAGTAGAATCTAAGTTTAAAGCTAAGTATAAATGGGTAGTCTTATCTCTCCGCCCCGCCCCCAAAGTGGAAGAACAGCAGGAGGACGGTCCATCAACTTCTGTTGCACAGATGAACAGAGTTCAGTGATTTTCGGTAAATGCCACAGTTTAATTCTGTAGAATTTGTTTAGAACTACATTATGTAACTCTAATCTACTACTGTATATTCAGTTGCCAGTTAAGGAGTTAATAGACTTCATCTTATTTAAAAAATTGAAATTAAAAATAGCAATATTGTATTTATTAATTAAAGATTCATTTTATTAATAAAAATGTACTGAAAGAATGAATGAGGTGTTTAAACACCACTTCCTCTTTAAAAAAGGGGAGGAGACCGAAAGAAACTCTGGGTTTACCGAAGAAAACCTGCTCCCGACCAGGTTAGGTTCACAGAGTAAGTTACCATGGTAACTGACTCTGAGTATAAGTTACCTCTCTTTCAGAAACGGGCTTGACTTACTCTGCTTTCTCAGGTTTAACATACCTCCCATTCTGAAACAGAAAACCCAGAGTTTCCCTCATTTCAGGGTTAACATACTCTGAGTTTTCACTTAACCTCCTTTCTGAAACAGGCGCCCCTGGTCTTTTCACGATCGGATAGCTATCCGATCTGAGAAAACGCATAAAGTGGCCAGGTGTAAACAGCCCCAGAAATCATTCTAATATTCTGATTTATTATGAGTGTTGGAAACAGTTCTGCTGCCTAATATATTTGATGAATAAAAGGTTCAAAAGAACTGCATTTATTAAAAAATATATATAATTTCTAATAATATAAATCTTCTTTACTATCACTTTTATTTATCAATTTAACACATCCTTGCTGAATAAAAGTATTGATTTATTTAAAAAAAAAAAAAAAAAAAAAAATACTGACCTCAAATTACTGACCAGTAGTGTATATTGTTGTTACAAAAGATTTCTATTTTTAAAAAATTGTGCTTTTTTTTTTTTTTTTTACTTTTTATTCATCAAAGTATCCTAAAAAAAAGTATCACAGGTTATGAAAAAATATTAAGCAGCAGAACTGTTTCCAACTTTGATAATGAATCATCATATTAGAATTATTTCTAAAGGATCATGTGACAGATTGGAGTAATGATCCTGAAAATTCAGCTTTGCATCACAGAAATAAATGATCATTTAAACTAATTATTTTAAATTGTAAAAATATATCACAATATTACTTTTTTTTCTGTATTTTTGATCAAATAAATGCAGGCTTGATGAGCAGAGGAAACTTCTTTCAAAAACATTAAAAAATACTAATACTTATACTTGCCCTGTAATACATGTATTCTTTGTTTTAGATGTTATTAACTTAAATTCTTATGAATAATAAAAATGTTGTAATGTCTATTTGTTATTTATGGCCTGTAGGGGAGAATGGGGTAATGTGAGACATCGGGTAATGTGAGACACCCCCTGTATCTAGGCAATGGAACACAATTTTGGTCATTTGACCATTATGTTTTCAAGCCCCTCTAATTTCCCCTTGCCCATGAAGGAGAGGACCTCATGGTGCTGTAGTAAGCATGTTTTTTTCACAAAAATATTTTTTTTGCATGTAAAAGTAAATTTTCTTGGTGTCAACTTAATCAACTGTTGTGCCAAAGCAAATTGATTCAGGTAGAAAAACGTATATCATACATGTTGATGAACTACCAACATATAAAACCATGTGATGATGCTAGCTGAAGATAAGCCTGAATTGCTAAGAGAGATCGTTTTTTTCTAAAATGTGGCGGTGGGGTAAAGTGAGACAAATGCTGTGGGGTAAAGTGAGACATGAGGGACAAGTTAAGTTTAGTCTTAAACATATTTTAACGTAATATTACATGACATATGTTTTATTTTTAATATCATAAACATTGTAGAAAAGCCATCAAAAAGAAGGAGGAAGTAAAATCAGTAACCTAGGGTGCAGTAGCTTAGGCAAAGAGGTGGAGCACCTTCTCCCTCTCACCTTGTCCGAATGGAGCGTTTGTCCCCTCCTCGACAAAACCCCCAAGGTTCGTTTTAGGACCGAGGTCGTCTCTGACAGGAGCTCCGCACTCTCCCTGGGAGCCTTCTAAGAATTAAAGTCAGCATGGGAATCTCATTTATCTGCAACCTCACGGACACTGTCCGTTTTTGTTTTCGGAGGAGGACCTTCCTCCACCGCTTTTTCTCCAGGGTGTCTCAAGCCCCTGGAGTCGCTTCGCCGTTTATCCAGACCGACCGTTCGACAAGCATACGTTTTACCTTTGGGATCAACCGAGAAGCCCCAGACGGTGAACCGCGATGCGCAGGCTAGAGCTGTAATCGGGCCTTAAAAGTTCGGCCCGAAAAGGCCCGAGCCCGACAGAGTTTGGCCCGAGCCCGACAAGTACATTTTGATTGACAGCTTTTTAAAAGCCCGAACCCGTTTACAGCCCGACTGTCCAAAAGGCCGTCTATCAGCAGTGATAAGAGTGTCGGAGAATAGCGCGGACACGCGCTTCACACCGCGAGCCGGCACACGCACCACTCGGCGGAAAAGGGAGAGAAAGGAAAAAAGAGACTGCGCCGCACGCACACAGCTTTGTCTTTCGTAAAAAAAAGGAGTAATTTATACATTTTTTAACATCATTTATTCATGACTAACGGAGGCTAGAGGCCACTTGGAAGTTGGAACAAAGAAATAAAATAAGTCCTCCAGAGACCAGCCTCCATTTCACCTCCTCAAGATCCATTTTCACGCTAATCTAAACACATCACCTGACCGCTCATTTACCACGCAACCCGAAGCGCGAGCCCGAGCCCGGCCCGAGCCCGTGTAAAATAATAGAAATTAAGACCGAACCCGACCAAACCCGTCGGGTCCCGTCGGGTCCCGTCGGGTTCGGGCAAAGATCTTCAGCTCTAGCGCAGACTCCCTACACACGGGTCTCGCTCCACCCGGGCCTGGGCTCGAGACGACACGGCCACTCACAGGCTGCGTGAGGAACCATCCACCGGGGGCAGGGGCGGGAGGCATCTGGATCGAGGCCGTAACCGGGAAGGATGCATTCAAAGCGGGGGGAGGCGCAGGGCGAAGTTTGGCACTTAAGGCATGCCAGGGGTGCCCCAACTAACCCAAGCGTCTGTGTTTGGACCGTCGTTGCTTCAGCAGGAGCGCCAGCAGGTGTGGCCCGGAAGGTCTGCGAGCATGAAGCTCTTCTTCAAATACAAGATATTTTTGGACATTTTTATGAGGAGGAATATCCTCCAGTGTGTATTTCACCCCTAGCTCACCCAGGATGGTGCATGTTCACCGGTATGCACGCCCTGGCACCGATGGACTAGGTGTCCAAACCAGACCCTATTTACTGGAAGTCTCGCCCGCACAAAATGCACTTTCTCTGGGCTGGGTCAGGCGGTTTCCCCACCCGGTCTGACCACCACGGTTCTCTGGTCCGTGTTCCTTGTCCAAGTGGAGCATTGTCCCACCTCCACAAAGACCGAAAGGTCCGTTTTAGGACCGACTTTGCTCCAGACGGAACTCCAGCGGTGGCGGACAAATCCAAATCTGGCCCAGGATGGGCCACCCTCCTTGGGCTGGCCATGCAGGGGAGGTCTGACTGCATTGAGCTTCCAAATGTATCACAATATTTTGGACATAGTTCTTTTTTTTTAGGAGGAATTTCCTCCAGTGTGCCATTCACCCTTAGCACGCCAAGGGCGTTGCACCTTCACTTGGATGCGCACCGGTGGGTCATCAAAAAAATTTGCTTAATTGACCAATACCCATGATTCTGTTACTAGTTCTGGAATGTGTGGTTGTCAAGCTAGCTGTCAGAATTCTAACTGTTACAACATGTGTTGTTATGGAAGTTTCAGAGTGGAAAAAGTAAGTGGATCAGTTTACCCCCAGCTGGTTCACTTTACCCCCTTGATTTCTCTGGTCTGTCTCAGTTTACCCCTAAGCTGGGGTAAAGTGAGACACAAGACCACTTTTTTAAAAACAATCATATTTTCACTGCCCTTCGTCCTGAATACATTCTAATAATTTCCATTGCTAGGAAACATCCTGAATTAATAGGAAATGTGTAAATTTGACTGATATATCATTTTAGCTCACTTAGAGGGGAACAAATGTAAAAAATGTCTCACTTTACCCCACTCTCCCCCTATGCCTCATTATTGATATTATAGACCGACTGCGCTGATCAAAAGCATGATGGGAAACGACTTGCTGACGACACAGCTTAATGTTCATTGGTTTAAACAACCGTGATGTATAGAGCATCACAGTCCCGCCCACAGCCGGTGCCGGAAGTAAAAATTCAATACAATTTCTCCATTGACAGTTGGGGTATAAGCCATAAAAACGTAACCATACATGGTAGACTTAAAACCAGCTACGGCTGTACTAAGCGATTGTATATGCTCATATAACCGCCAAAAGTTCATGGGGCACTAACCTTGTTTTGAGATAAATGCCTTTTATTCGCGATGTCTTGGAGAAGTACTTCATTACCCACAATCCTAAACAATCCCACAATCCCACAGTGATGCATCTGATTGGTGGAGCTCGTGTAAACCCCGCGAAAGTTCGTGAAGACTCAAGATAAAAAAAAATAAAAATAAAAACTGTTGCGTTTTTTTGCACTGTATCACTGATGTGACATTTGAACCGAGGAGTCTTCATATATGGTATGAGTCATATCAAGCATTTTATGATGCCACTGTCAAAACAATATTTAGCTTAGGCATACCCAGAGCCATAGAGAGCTCTTCATGCATTTACTGAACATTTGTGTAATAATTTATGGCAAGTTAATAAACTGAATATGATGCACTTTCTGGTTTGCTGACCTTCACTTTTTAATTTTCACTTGTTGTTATTAAGAAAATACATTAAATGTTATTAAAATTAAGGATGAACTATAACTTCATGAATAAAATGAGCATGGATCACAAGTGGGAAATTGTTGAGGCATTTGTCAGCAACCTGCCCGTGGGCCGCTGAAACTGATGAGCAGAACGCCGCGCGGACTGCCAGATCTGCACCCGTGAGCCGCGGACCACCAGCCATGCTTTCCAGTCTATTTACACAATTACTACTGAAAGAACTGCTATAAACGGCACAAGAAAAAGTTCGCGTGGCTGTCGTCAGATTTTAAAGTCGCTCTAAAGGCTCTTTCGCGGTTGTGGCTTCAGTCGACTTCAGTGAGGCGCGGTGGTTTATGGGATGAGTAGTTCCTTCGCTCGGAAATGAAAATATGTACACAGTCTTGTACCTTTGACTTTTTTTGGATTTTCTCGCCGTTTTTTCACTCGAAATGATATGTTGTATGCCTATGAGTTCAGCCGTAGCTGGTTATCCTCAGACATGCTCTAAAACTCTTTAGATACGGATTTTCGAAAACGTCAATGGGAGAAATGAATGGGAAATTTACTTCCGGCACCGAAGCGCTCTCGGGCTGTGGGCGGGACTGTGATGCTCTATTGTTCTCTTTTAAAATGTTTGATTTTAAAACTCTGATATCATGTTTTATACGCATGCGTTATGTGTGAATATTCCCAAACTATCTAACAGTGCGATCTCTATATATGGGTTATGCAATGTAATTTTTATAAAAAAGAAAAGAAAAGAAAAAGAAAAAAACAATACATGTCTGTATTAAAGAAAAAAAGATTAATAAACATGTATTTGGAATGGAATTAAATAAGTAGGCTACTTTGGGTGTCTTGTTCATTATATTTATTTTCATATAAAAGCAACAGAACTTAAATTCCATCCAGTTTATTAGCAACACTGTGCACGAGCGTGAATCCGGTGAATCCCGCGATATCCATCCCCTCGCGTACATTTCAGGCGAGGCAAGGCGCATCTCAAACAAGCCTATTTCTTCAGCGCGATTTCACAATACTACTACTACTACTACTACTAATAATATATCACAATACTGTTGTTGGTTGTTTATACTGTTGATCAAATAAATGCAGGCTGGATGAGCATAAGAGACTTAATTCAAAAAACATTTAAAAATCCAACTGACCCCAAACTTTTGAACGTATGTACAGCAGGGGTCTCCAACCTTTTGTGAGTGAGGGCTCCCTGAAGGGATAAAATAGTCTAGAGGGCTACTTGTTTGATATAGGCTACTCATAGGCCTACTCACTTGCTGCGTTCGAAACCGCATACTCAATGAGTAGGTAGGCTACTTCATTTCAATAAGTACTTACTTAACGAGCGCTAAAAGAGTAGGTAGGCTACTTTATAGCCAGATCTCGTTGAGTATGAATGCGAACCGGACATCTGCTATGTTGACGTTGTCATGTGACCTACGACGCGTTATCACCCCTATTTTTTTTACAGTCTATGGTTATCACACGCGCAACAACTTAAAAGATTTGAACGACACGTTTAATTCATCTATCTGTAAATATCTTGATATTGATTAAACTTGCTCATTTTGTGGTCTTTTTGAAGAAACTGCTGCCCATTTATTTTGTGAACACATTTATGGTTTGATTTAAGTTATATTTAACCCTACTAATGTGACCCACCGTTATATCCTTAAAGGGATAGTTCACTTTGAAATTAAATGTTGGTATGTTTTAGCTTACCTCAAGGGCATCCAAGACATAGGTGTCTTTTTTTCCGCAGTAGTTTCAATTTTGATATTTTTAGGTCAAACGGTTTCGCAGTAGCCAAGGCGACATCTAGTGTATATATCTATACCCGCCCGCGCTCTCAGATCACTTGGACGTGGCTGAGTTCAAGAGGTAAAAACGATATAAAAACTGTTCGTTTTCTCACACAAACCGCTCGTTTCGTGTCTTAGGCCATCAATGTGTACTTTCGATGGGGAATTGTTTAATTTGGACGACGGGGAATTGTTTTAATTTGGACTCTGTGCATGCTGTTTGAGACAAGTGACCATCGACCTGCATTATATGACTGACAGACAAGAACGGTTTGACCTAAAAATATCAAAATTGAAACTACTGCGGAAAAAAAGACACCTACATCTTGGATGCCCTTGAGGTAAGCTAAAACATACCAAAATTTAATTTCAAAGTGAACTATCCCTTTAACGATATTATTTATTTTTATTACGAAATCCCAAAATTGTCATCTCTTGAATATGTTGTTAATTTCTTTATTTTATATCCAAACATTTTCATCCACAAGCAAAAGTGGCTTATTGCTTTGTTTTCCTCTTTTTCTTGTTGAATTTAACTCTCGTTTCATCCCTCAGGCCTGGGCCTATAACTAACAAAAAAATGATTTTTTAAAATGTATTATAATGAATTATTTAAGAAAATATATATTAAGATATTCAATCTTGTAGATTCTTTTTTCCTGTGTAAAAAATCTCATCTTATGTATGCAAACCCATGATTGATATATATATATATACCTCATAACATAGTAACTCAACAGCCCTACCTAGAACGGTTTTCCTCACTGTAAACCCGGATAAGTAGAATCTACTTAAAAAAACCAAGGTAACTCGTTGCCTTACATTTTTTAAGTAATGAAGCATTAGTTGAATAAGACAAGTGGACTACGTTCAATGTACTTAAGCCCATAATGGAATGGAATAGAACATTTAAGTTGAATGTACTTATAACCGAGTTACAGTAACTGAAGATACTTAGTTTAAACAATCATTCCCCACCCATTTATTTAACTCAGCTTGTTAAGTAAGCATTACTCCATTACCAATTCAACTAAATTATATATTCTAATGGGCCCAACTTAACTTTTAGTTCCTGAAACTCAAAATATCTTTCAATCAATAGAGCCATGTAAAATACACACATACAACTGCAACATTACACTGATCCAATTATATTTTTATTGAACATGTCTTTTTTTTAGCAACAAAAGAAACAATGCCATGGCCTAATAGGCTTCTAGTGTGTAGTTTCCTCACATACTGTATTTTTACAGCACTAGTACAGTAAAAAGCATTTACAGTACTCCACTGTAATTACCAAATACAGTATAACCCACATACTTTTACAATATTAAACTTGTCTACAGCAATAAATTGTATTTTACAGGGAATGCTGCTTTTATAATTACATAATTAAAATATTATACGTTAAGGTTTCATAAGAGTAGCCACACTAGGAAAAAGAAAACAACATTTGGTTAAAAGCAAAGATCAGAAAATTGCCTTCTGTGAACATGTTGGCTGAATTTTTTAAAACATAAAATGCAATTTTAACACTTTAACAACAAACAGGTATAACTAAGCGCTTAATTAAAGGGATAGTTCACCCAAAAATTTTTAATTAGCACATGATTTACTCACCCTCAAGTCATCCTAGGTCTAGATGACATTCTTCTTTCAGACGAATACAATCGGAGTTATTTAAAAAAATGTCCTGGCTCTTCCAAGCTTTATAATGGCAGTGAAGTGCTGTTTCTGTTTTGAAGTCCATAAAAGTGCAAACGAAATCCCATTCAAAGTCTGCAAGTTTTCGCAGAAGTGAGGAAACCTGTAGGCTTACAGTGGTGTTCTTTTTTTTTGCATAACTTGGCCAGTTTTCTTTGAAGTTACTTGTCCTTTCTTTGTTTTTGATCCACGTTCAGGATTGATGTCAAGAAAGCGTCTAAAAGGCAGAAAAGAAAGAGAAAAAAAACAATGAAATATTATGGACTGAGTTTATATATTTTGACAGAGAGAGACAGCACAAAAGACGTGTAAATAAAAACCAGATATCGGTTTTAACGACTAATTTGTTTGGATAAAACTAAACAACATGAAAAAAAAAATGCAATATTGGATGTTGTGATCAATAACTGATATTTCTTCTGCCCTGGTTAAAATACATCAACTCAATGTGTCTGTTTACAAGCGCACTGTCAACTAACTAAACTTTTGGAAGTGGGGTTGCCAGATTTAAAGTTTATTCTACAACTTTTGTCTACTCATCACCCAGCTCATTAACAATATCATCCCCTCATCAGGTCCCATCAGAGTATCAGTGGAAAGGCAGTCATAGACTCTCAGTTTATATAGAGCACACATTGCCAGAATCCAGCCCAAACCTTTGTGACAGAAATAATTTAACTTAATTGCAAGCCTTGCAATGTGAATTGCATACATGACTACATGATAATGTTAAACATGACATTTACCAGACTAAAATGCATGTTTGCACCCAAAAATGAAAATTCTGTCATTATTACTCACCCTCAAGACTTTCGTTCATCTTCGGGACACAAATTAAGATATTTTTAATGAAATCTGAGAGGTTTCTGTCCCTCCATTGACATCAATGTCATTGCAACTGTCAAAGCCCAGAAAGGTAGTAAAAACATCAGTAAATAGTATATAACAACGTTGGTTCAACCTTAACCCTGGAGAACCCAAGAACACTTTTCTTCTTTGGAAAATTATGAACTATGCATTAAATTACTTCTATAAGTTCACTGAACACCAAAATATCCACTTTTTAAATTTTAACCCTTTATTCCCTAATTTAGGATTAGGGCCAAATTTGACCCATGGGCTTTAGGTGTATCATTTCACAGAATAACAATAACAAACACCGTCAATGCAAACTATTTTAAATTTAGGAAAATAATCAGTCAACCACACAGCTACATTTAACAATGTTTTTTTGTTGTTTTTTTTTGCTTTATTTGTTGCATGTTAGAACTGGATATCAAATGTACAAACACTTTGGCCAATGGAAACAAGAACACAAGGCCAAAATCACGACTGAAAAAAACTAACACCATGGGTCTTTGCTTATCCAAAAATCTGTTCTGCTAGAGAGAGGAACTCACACTATCATCAGCTTCAAGTTGCTCCAATACTTGTGTTACAGTGACCTTTCTCTGCTGCTTTCCCTGTCCTGAAAAGGGAGTGGCCATACTCCCTGAAAAGATATACTACTTTATTTATTTCAAGGCTTTAGCCAAACACAGGACTGTCACCATTCTCCATAAAAGTCACTCAAAGAACCAGAGGGTCATTTTTGACCCAACATGTTTTTAACCCATACACCCAGAGGGTCATTTTTGGCCCATCGTTTTTTGAACTAGCTCAGAGTTGCTAATTTATCCAAAAATAATATAAAACATACTTCTAGGCATTCTGCAAGCTAATACTAAATAGATGAACAAAAAATACACAATTTTACCATCCGCTGGTTTGCTGAGAAGACGATTTTGTTTGGCTAGGTTTCCAGCTCAACAAAACAGCATGTGGTCAGCCATCATATTACTACCACTCTGGCACTTGTGAGTTCAATATTCATCCACTAGGTGTCTCTATGCAGGGGCCAGAAGTGGCACTCTGGGCTTTTGAAGTAAAATTTGACCATTTTTTTTTTTTTTGGGGTAGCAGCAATTAACAGGGGTCAAATTTGACCCCGTGGTTTTGTGCGCAAAATAACCCCAAAATAACAACATTGTTGAATAATCTCTTCTTTTCCATGTCATTCTCCTACACTGTTGACGTAGTGTAAACAGTGCAGCGCTTATGGATTGTACATCAGAGCGTAGGCTCACTATTGGCTAGCTCCTGGGTCATCACACACGACCAGAGTCGGCCAATAATAAGCCTATTATCACTGTAAAGCTGCTTTGAAACAATCTATATTGTTAAAAGCGCTAAGGTGACTTGACACTGTTTACACTACGTCAACAGCGTAGGAGAATGACATGAAAGAGTAGAGATTGTTGAATAATGTCGTTATTTTGTTTTTGTGCACAAAAGGAATTCTCATCGCTTCATAATATTAAGATTGCACCACTGTAGTTACATGGATTATATAAACGATGTTTTGACTACCTTGAAAGTTGCAAAGACGTTGCTGTCTATGGGTGGTTCAGAAACCTCTCAGATTTCATCAAAAATATCTTATCTTTGTGTTCTGAAGATTAACAAAGGTCTTACAGGTTTGGAACGACATGAGGGTGAGTAATTAATGACAGAATTTTCACTAATCATTTAACTGAAAACAACTTGCACTGACATATCTTAAAATATGTGACTGCCACTGTTTTGTCTCGAGATGCACACCAGTAATGTTTTTTTTTTTTTATTAGACATTTTTGTAAAAGCTGCTTAAATACCCTAATTTGATTAAGGCCTAGACCCGGCTTAAGCTAAGCCCAGTATGGAAACCATGGCCATATTGTTTATACCAGTAGTCAGCTATTTATATATTATTATATTTATAATATTTATATGAATGGCAAATATGCTAATGACTAACCTCTGAACAAACTCAAGGTGCTGCCTCTTCCTGGTACTGCAAGCTGAACTCATAGGAGGAGGCAAACAGCACTGCCAGGCCAGTGATGAAGATGCTGTGATCCTTTCACACACACCTTGACCTTCCAAACGTAATGTCCAGCACTGGTCGCTTAGAGATTGACCTGTAATTAAAAAATGTTTAAAAAAAATTAATGAATAAATAAATAATATTAATAATTAAAATAACTATTGTGGGTTTCACTGTGGTTCGATGTAGTTGTCTATTCATAGTTCTATGAATAAAATTTTTCACCTAAACATTAAAATTGATTAGGGTTAGAATGTTAAAACGCACTGGCATATTATTTTGCTTGTTTTAAGCATAAACTCACTTAATTTTGACTTATTCTTTCAGAAAACAATCCAATTTTTACTTGTCTATTAAATGCTTCTTCATAAGAATTTTAGATATCTGGACTGGAAACAAGAAAAAAACACTAATTAAGAAAAACATATTTTGCAGTGGGGTGAGTAAATGATGGCTTTTCATTTTAGGTTAAAACTACCCAATGTTTACATACCAAGCAACATAAAGTGTGGACTCCACTGGCAAATGTAGATTGCAGGACATCAGCGTTGCAAATTCCTGAAACAATTTTTTAAAAGGACAGCACAACCATGATCAACAGAACCAAAACATAAAACATTACAGATTAATGAGATTTGTTGAATAATCTCTACTCATCTGCTTTAAGGATAACACCGTCTAACTTCTCTTTGAATGGTGGGAGTAGTTGTAGGACCATGGCATGGCAATCAGGAATACTAGCCTACATTTAAAAACAACATTAGGAACATGGATTTTCTTGTGCTAGCAAAATTCTGACAACGATTCAAAAGCACGATCACAGAACTGACAATTTTTTTTTTTTTTTTTTCACACAGATAGACTAACGTTATAACTGTAGTAACTACTACTTAAAAGCACTTACATTAGCACTGGACCGTCATCAGCTTCAAGGTGCTGGATACTGAAGGAGAGGTTTGATCAGGTTGGTCTGAAAACACTGCTGTGGTGGACCAGTATCCTGAATTTAAACCAAAGGTCACTGAAGGTGCAGCTGAACATGTTTAAGCTCCAAAACACATACCCAACCAGTTCAGAGGCCGCAACTATTCTGAGGAATCAGTTGCCTGAACTTCGTGGCCTTTTCAACCAAGTAGAAGCACTTGTACGACTTCTTGTGGTTGTTCCTGCCTCTGCTGAAGAGGAGAGGAGCTTCGGTGCTCCGAGGAGGTTGAAGACCTGGCTGAGAAGCACAATGTTGCATATTCACATTGTATCAGTCTATCACATTCACAAAGTAATACTGGATAAAGTCAGAAAGGAAAACATTTGCCAGGAGTTTATCCTGGTGAATAAGTACAGGAAGCAAGTGTTTTGTTCTTTCGTGTGAGAAGACGAGACAGGACAGTATAGAAGGGTGGATAGTTAGGATACATGGAGAGATGTGATTGAAAGGATAGATGGAGGGCAAGGAAAAATGTTCTTTATATTAAAGTTAAATGTTTGTTTTTATGTTTGTGAGATAGTGTGACAATCTTGCAGCTTGTGTCCCAAATAAGTAGTGCATCTATTGTGTTATCAATTTTCCCATACTTTTGGATTACAGAAGTAATGATTACAGATCGTTTTATATTTTCAGGTACAGCGGTTCGTTTTAAATAAGTTTATTTAACAGATTTTATTCACACACAAATTGGATTCAAATAAAACATTTGGAGTTGGCTAAATTAGTAATGTAAACAGAGCACAAACAATTAGCCTAAGTATATGAACTTATTTTAACTAAGTTAACAGTGCATAATTGTTTACAGTGCAGCATGAAAGTTCTTTGATTCTTTATTTTCTCCTCATTAATTCCACACAGCTTCAATAAAGGTTCAGCACATAAGCACAAATGAGTACACTGGTGTTTTCATGGGTGTGTGGTCTAAAGCAACGCATATAATAATATAAATCAATATATAACATAACAGAAACACAATTCAATAGGCTAACTAAACAGATGCATACAATGAGATGTAGCAGAAACACTTACATGAACAATAAGCAACATCATTTGAATACATGAACACAAATCAATCACTACTTCTATGTAAAGCTTCCTTAAACAAGGAATATCAACCAACATAATAAATTGACTTCATCAAACAGTTAACATGAGCTGAAGTACATAAATCAAGTTGGTACTATACGCACACATCAAACGTGAGGAAAGCATGCATGAGTCTGTTTGCTACACTCACTCACTCCATGCGGACTGGTGTTTTCTATCGACGCTAATACTGAACGCCCCCTGCTGGAGATTGGCGGAGCAGCGTCTTAACGTGCTTTGACAGCGCGCTGTTTTTAGCTCAAATTTTAGTCTTGATGTGTTCCTGGACTCAAAAAACTGTAGCATATAAATTGCAATGAATTAATTAATTAACCTTTATGTATCCAGGCAAGTCACTTAAGAACAATATCTTATTTTCGACAACAGCCTGGCAGGAGAGATCTCCTGAAATTCGAACAAACATGATGAACAATGAATTATGATATATTTTAAAATATGTGATATGTGTATTTTTAATTGAATCGACACACTACCTTTGATCATTGAAAAAAAAAGTTTAGAAATTGTTTGGTTTGATTTCTTCCTGCCGTCGACTACTCAATGAAAGAACCATATTTGTATCGAGAGCATCGGTTCCCGAGCAGACTGTGGAACATCTACGTTTACACTAGTAGTGCATTTTCGTTTTAAAACGCATACATTTATTTAGCTACGGTTAAGCCTGCCGTTAGACTATTTAGACCCGTCAGTCAAGTCCGAAGCAAGACACGCAAGTGACATATTGCGTTATGGCAACGAAGTCTCAGACTGACAGATACATAAAAATAAAGGTGAATTTAGGCTACTTTAGTTTTGAACGTACGTTATCATGTTAATTATAATCAAATTGATTTTGTTTTATTGACCACAATATTATCACTGATATTTGTTTGAGATGGGCACATTTGATTAATTTTGGGGGGAAAATTAATGCACAGCAAGCCGTGGATTTTCCCTTACATATAAGTTTATAAAGATATACATTTTCTGTCAAAACAATAGCAGTTATCTTTGCAAGTTTCATTCGAAAAAAAACATTCGAAAAAATCCCTTGGCAACCGGCCGACGCGCGTCACTACTCGTGACGTCACAGGCAGAGTCGCCCATAGAACTCTTCTCTGGTTTTCTAGCAGTTCAGTTGATTTCTGGTCTGTAGTACAAGCGATCTGACTAGTATTTCTGTTACATCTGTGGTGAAAAATTGCTCTAATTGTTTTATATCTCTCGATCTGTGTTATATCTCATGATTTTTAGTATTTCATTTCGATCTGTGCAATTTACGTTCAGTGAACTTGTGATAAGTTAGTGACAGAACATCAGAGAGACATCTGGAGCAATGGGTCAGTGCAACTCTCACAGTTACATTGTAAAGGAAGATGCTGCTGCATCTGTGTCGCCAAGGCCTGTCCCAGAGAAAGTAGAGAAGAAGAAGAAAGGGAAGTTCCTTAGATGGGTTTTGTCTCGGAAATCCAAGAACACTTCCACCGAAGCCCAACAGAGTCAGTGCAGAAATGACAGCAGCCAACAGCCTGAGAGATGCTCTGATGTGGAAGCTGAACACAACAGCGACACTGAACACAACTCAGTGTACAGCAGGCACAGCTGTGTGTCTTCTCCCACCAGTGTGCCGGATGGTGATAAAGACATTACCAGGCAAGAGCAAAGTGGCATCATCTCACACAACAGCAGTCCTTCTCTGCCTGTGCCATCTATGACTGAGGAGAACATCAACTCAGCTTCGACATCGGATGACATTTCTTGGAAGAATGAGGATGAAATTATCCATATAAGTTCAAAGGGAAAGACAGGTCAGTTTATATAACAAGCCCCAACATGACTCATAAAATGTGCAAAAAGTACCTACATTTTAACATGTTTTTCTGGACATTGTCTTTATTATCCAAATGAAAATGTGAACTGAGGATGGATTTTGGTTGTGTGAGGCACCACAATAATGTGTCCATTCTACAGCTATTTTTAATGTGAATTTTTTATGTTTTTTTGTGGTTTATACTGTAAATTTTGTATGTCCCTCTTTTTTTTTAACAGGGGAAGTCTTGCAGCACTATGAAACTATGAAAATGCTGGGTAGAGGATCATATGGATGCGTCTACGACGGGATCCGTTTGTCTGATTCAAGAAAGGTAGTTTTTTTGCACTCTTGGAAGTTGGAATTTAAATTCATTAAAAGTTACATCAAGGTTAATTACTGGAATCATGTGACCTCTGCACATATAGTTAATTAATTGTAAAACATTCTTACAAAAAAATTCTTATTTTTTCTTTCCCTTGGAGAACAGGTGGCAATCAAACATGTGCTGAAGACAGAAGCCATGGAAAATGTCCGTATTGTAAGTAGGCAATTCCTCTCTTCGTTTTATTACTCTCAGAGTACACAGTCACATTAATAATAGGACATTTTAACAAAATTTTGCAGTCACAAAAGGACCATTGTCAATAGCGTATGAACTTCCGAACCAAGCAGCTTTCTGTTAGTCAGCACAGTTCATTCGCGTGACTTTACCCTCACGCAAAAATTCCCATTAAAATGACAAAATTTTGCCCTGAAAATTTTTGCCGGTCGACAGTAAAAGTGACCGAAACTTTAGTAACTATTTCCAGTATTTCAATTACTTAACTCTTCAAACCTATACTTACCCAAATGCAGGACATAATTCTGTAGTAATTCATTTAAATTAAACCATGTCCCCTAATTATCTCACTTTTGTATAACTATTATCTCTCCTGTAGGGTCTATTCGGCAAATCCCCTCCAAATGAGGTCGCTATGATGGCTCTTATGAACAAAAATCCCAGTGTTCCTCAAATAATAAAGCTGCTGGACTGGTACGAGACACCAGAGGAATATCTACTGGTCTTAGAGCGGCCCACGCCATGTGTAGATATGAGGATATTTTTACTGCAAAATGGTGGCATCCTCAAGGAATCGACGGCACGAGCTGTGATGCGTCAGGTTGTCACTGCTGCAAGAATATGCAGTGAGAGGGGCGTCTTCCACAGCGACATCAAGCTGGAAAACCTGCTCATCAACCCGAACACCTTGCAGGTCAAATTAATAGACTTCGGTTGTAGCAAACGCTTGAAGAAGTCTTCTTATTCGAAATTCAGTGGTACGTATTATTCCACAAATCTATGGTGAATAAATCGACAAAAAGCTATGGAAATACAAATTCATTGCAATGGACGAAATCTTGTTCTTTCTTCCAGGCACAAGAGATTATGCTCCCCCTGAGTGGGTCAGGCATGGAAAGTATCATGGCAAGCCTGCAACAGTGTATTGTTTAGGCGTACTGATGTTCAAGATGCTGTCTGGGAAGTATCCTGGCGAGTACCGGTACCTCCCTCAGATGTTTGGTGAGCCCTCCTACACAGAAGACATTTCCAAAGGTGAGAGCATGTGGACGGGTCATACAGGAACTTTTATTACTGCTTAAAATAATGTGAGCAGTTACACAAAGTATAACACTTACAATAATAACCGGACATCTCTCCCCTCTTCACAGAATGCAGGGATCTGATCCATTCATGCATGGAAAGTAATCCAGCCAAGCGGATTAATATGGAAAAGATCCTCCTCCACGACTGGTTCCAGGTATCGATCCTCACCTAAAAATGTTTGGAAATAAGATACCGTCATGAGAGGAAGAACGAGAAACAAAAGAAACCCAGAGAGTAGGTAAAGAAAAAACCTCATGTGCCTAAAAGAAAAAAGGTAAGGAAAGGAAGTATATGTAAGCGCTTTGAGGTCTCAGAAAAAGCGCTATATAAATGTAACGAATTATTATATATATATCCATATATGCAATCACAGGTCAAAGCACAGCTTACATGCACTATTGGTTGACGATGAGACGCTATAGTCGCAGGACAAAACACCGCTCTTCCGTTCCGATAACAACATTAAACAGGTTCTCCCCACTCAGTGAATCACCCACTGAGAATCCTGTTGATTGTGCCCTAGTTATTGGTGATTCTATTACACAGAACATGAAAATAGAGACACCAGCCACCATAGTCACATGTTTGCCGGGAGCCAGAGCGCCTGACATCAAAGCAAATTTAAAAGTGCTGCTGGCTAATGCTAATCGTAAATTCTCTAAGATTATTATTCACGTCGACACAAATGATGTTTGACTCCGCCAGTCGGAGATCACCAAAATTAATATTAAAAAGGTGTGTGAACTTTCCAGTACGATGTCAGGCACTGTAATTTGCTCTGGCCCCCTTCCTGTTCGCAGGAGTGATGAGATACTTAGTAGATTGTGTTCACTCAATGGCAAAATAATATAGAATTCATAGACAATTGGAAAAGTTTTTGGGGCAGACCTGACCTGTTGAAAAGAGATGGTATTCATCCCTCCTGAGATGGTGCTGCTCTTCTCTCCAGTAATTTGGCTCATAGTCTTAGAGATAAAACATGACAATCTGCGGCTGGTTTCACAAAGATAGACTTTGACTATGGCTTAGATATAGTAGATAGTCAGACTTCAGATAGACATCTAAATCAGACCGTTGCACAAAGCACTTAAGACTCTGACTATCTTAAGTAGGACTACACTGCAATGCATTCTGGGTAAAATAAGACATTTTCAAAACAAAAAACATGGCGGATCGAGTAAGCGCATTCAACCGCTCAGTGCAGTTTACCCCAGCGGAAAATATGTGTTTGTTGGAGTATAACAGTTACAAGGACATTTTACTTGAAATTTAGCGGAGAATGTAGTAACAAGAAGAAATGTTTAATTTGGAAAAAGATTGCTTCGACAGTTAAAGGGATAGTTCAGCAAAAAATGATATTAAACCCATGATTTACTCACCCTCAAGCCGTTCGAGATGCATATGTCAATCATTTTTCAGACGAACACATTTTCAGTTATTTTAGAAAATGTCTTAGATCTTTCAGTGGTTATATGTATATTTTTACGACAAAACCGCACGGATTACACCCTCAGAAGGCCTTCGTTTATCCCCCTGGAGCCGGATGGATTAGTTTTGTGAAGGATGCATGCACATTTTTGGGACTTGAAGGAGGTGGACCCCATAACTTGACATTATAACCACTGAAAGATCCAAAACATTTTCTAAAATAACTGAAAATGTGTTCGTCTGAAAAATGATTGACATATGCATCTCGAACGGCTTGAGGGTGAGTAAATCATGGGTTTAATATCATTTTTGGCCGAACTATCCCTTTAACAGCGTTAAGCCGATCACTGAGCGGAGCGTTAAAGACGTACAGAAAAGATACAAAAACATGGTACAAGATACCCTGTATACCACCCATGACACAGAAGCTTTACTGAGACCCACTGTGTCACCAACAGCATTCAGAAAAGTTCCTGTTGCATAAAATCTCAACGCAGTGCAAACCTGCGCGCCATTCGGCGTCTGTCCGCTGCGCCCATCAACGGCTCAGGACCTTGTTCAAAATCCTGCTGTGCCACAGAGCGCCATTTACATTTTTGTCTCATATTTGTCTAAAATCGTCGTTAATGTATACTGACTTCACCCTGTCCTGCAATATACATTTAGTTTTACATTCATTTAAGGAAATCAGCTGTGTGGATGAAAACGGCTGATGTTATCGGATTTTCAGGTGATATTCTCAATTCATTCAGTTAACGGACGCTCTGAGGTAAAGTGTTCAGACTGCAGACTTTAGTTTGCAACGATTGTATTTAATTGTACAGTACAATCATAACATAGTACAGACATTATCTTAATTCCATAATGTCCTTAACCCTTGTGCATTGTTCAAATTCACTACCCTTTCGTTATGTTCGTGGCTGAAAACAGCCACTACTTTAAACTGCTGTAAAAATGTATCAGATAAATATTTTTTTCAATTTTTTTTGCATAAATCTATTAATCAACCTCAGTCCTGATCAAAACTACTAAATGTTTAAAACTCTTTAATTGCCAAATTCATAAATGATGTCACTGATTTTTGAAAAAAAAAACACAAAATGACTTATTTTCAATATAAAATGTGAATGTGGACTGGATTTTTTTTTACCTTTTATCACAGTCTTGGACATGTCAAAGATTAGAAATAACATTGGTTTTGATGCATTGTTAGTTTTTGTGCAGCATCAGATTTTTACTTTTTCTCTCTCATTTACTGTTTGTGGCTGTTTTTGCACCATAGACTTCCATTATAACCACATTTTTTGATTGCAAAGC
>NW_028118375.1:0-27500 GCF_965113295.1 Leuciscus leuciscus | reverse complement strand
CAAGACTGTGATAAAAGCAAAAAAAAAAAATCCAGTCCACATTCACATTTTATATTGAAAATAAGTCATTATGTGTGTTTTTTTTCCCAAATCGGTGACATCATTTATGAATTTGGCAATTAAAGAGTTAAAATCCTGATTTTTTTTTTAAACATTTAGTAGTTTTGAGCAGGACTGAGGTTGATTAATAGATTTATGCAAAAAAAATTGAAAAAAACATTTATCTGATAAATTTTTACATCTGATCCCTTACTTCAAAAGCACATATTGTTATTGATATGATTACAGACTGTAATCTAGATGTGCTGTGTTTGACAGAAACCTGGCTAAAACCAAACGATTACATTACTTTAAATGAGACCACCCCTCTAGATTACAGTTATAAACATGAGCCTCATCTGAAAGGCAAACGGGGAGGTGTTGCTATAATTTATAGTAATATTTTTAGAATTACCAAGAAGTCTAGTTTCAAATATAATTATTTTGAAGTGTTGGTGCTTAATATAGCAATATATAGTGTAAATGATAAATCACGTTTGAGATTTGTGCTGGCTACTGTATACAGGCCACCAGGGCACCATAAAGACTTTATCAAAGAATTTGCTGATTTTCTATCAGAGTTAGTATTGGCTGCAGATAAAGTACTAATTGTTGGTGATTTTAATATACAGTACATATAGATAATGAAAAAGATGCATTGGGATTGGCATTTAAAGACATTGTAATCATACTCTAGATCTAATATTATCACACGAAATAAATGTTGATGCCGTTGAAATTCTGCAGCAGAGCGATGACATCTCAGATCATTATCTAGTCTCGTGTAAACTTCATTTAGCCAAGGCTGCAAAGCCGACCCCGTGTTACAAATATGTTAGACCTATCACTTCTGCCACTAAAGATTGCTTTATTAATAATCTTCCTAATCAGTTTCATCATCTCAGCATCCCAGATAGCTTAGAAGAACTCGATATTGCAACAGAAACTTTTAACTCTCTCTTTTCCAGCACTTTAGACACAGTTGCTCCGTTGCGCTTAAAGGGATAGTTCACTTTGAAATTAATTTTTGGTATGTTTTAGCTTACCTCAAGGGCATCCAAGATGTAGGTGTCTTTTTTTCCGCAGTAGTTTCAATTTTGATATTTTTAGGTCAAACCGTTCTTGTCTGTCAGTCATAATTATAATGCAGGTCTATGGTCACTGTCTCAAAGAGCATGCACAGAGTCCAAATTAAAACAATTCCCCGTCGTCCAAATTAAACAATTCCCCATCGTAAGTACACATTGATGGCCTAAGACACAGTATTTATATCGTTTTTACCTCTTATACACAGCCATGTCCAAGTGATCTGATCTGACGTGTACGCAGACTGGTGCATAGATATATACACACTAGATCTCGCCTTGTCTACGGCAGTTAATTGGAACGAATGTCTTTAAGGCGACATCTAGTGTATATATCTATGCACCAGTCTGCGTACACGTCAGATCAGATCACTTGGACATGGCTGTGTATAAGAGGTAAAAACGATATAAATACTGTGTCTTAGGCCATCAATGTGTACTTACGATGAGGAATTGTTTAATTTGGACGATGGGAAATTGTTTTAATTTGGACTCTGTGCTTGTGTTTTGAGACCGTGACCATAGACCTGCATTATATGACTGACAGACAAGAACGGTTTGACCTAAAAATATCAAAATTGAAACTACTGCGGAAAAAAAGACACCTACATCTTGGATGCCCTTGAGGTAAGCTAAAACATACCAAAAATTAATTTCAAAGTGAACTATCCCTTTAAAGGGCATCTTGCAGGTTAGTATGGAAGCCCGTTTCCGCCACATTGAGTAAAAAAAATAAAGATTCTTTAAGTCATAATAATGAGAAACTTTCTCGAAATAATGACTTAACATCTCGTAATAATGAGAAACTTTCTCGAAATAATGACTTAACATCTCGTAATAATGAGAAACTTTCTCGAAATAATGACTTAACATCTCGTAATAATGAGAAACTTTCTCGAAATAATGAGTTAACATCTCGTAATAATGAGAAACTTTCTCGAAATAATGACTTAACATCTCGTAATAATGAGAAACTTTCTCGCAATAATGACTTAACATCTCGTAATAATGAGAAACTTTCTCGAAATGACTTAACATCTTGTAATAATGAGAAACTTTCTCGAAATAATGACTTAACATCTCGTAATAATGAGAAACTTTCTCGAAATAATGACTTAACATCTCGTAATAATGAGAAACTTTCTCGAAATAATGAGTTAACATCTCGTAATAATGACTTAACATCTCGTAATAATGAGAAACTTTCTCGAAATAATGAGTTAACATCTCGTAATAATGAGAAACTTTCTCGAAATAATGACTTAACATCTCGTAATAATGAGAAACTTTCTCGAAATAATGACTTAACATCTCGTAATAATGAGAAACTTTCTCGTAATAATGACTTAACATCTCGTAATAATGAGAAACTTTCTCGAAATAATGAGTTAACATCTCGTAATAATGAGAAACTTTCTCGAAATAATGACTTAACATCTCGTAATAATGAGAAACTTTCTCGCAATAATGACTTAACATCTCGTAATAATGAGAAACTTTCTCGAAATAATGACTTAACATCTCGTAATAATGAGAAACTTTCTCGAAATAATGACTTAACATCTCGTAATAATGAGAAACTTTCTCGAAATAATGAGTTAACATCTCGTAATAATGACTTAACATCTCGTAATAATGAGAAACTTTCTCGAAATAATGAGTTAACATCTCGTAATAATGAGAAACTTTCTCGAAATAATGACTTAACATCTCGTAATAATGAGAAACTTTCTCGAAATAATGACTTAACATCTCGTAATAATGAGAAACTTTCTTGTAATAATGACTTAACATCTCGTAATAATGAGAAACTTTCTCGAAATAATGACTTAACATCTCGTAATAATGAGAAACTTTCTCGTAATAATGACTTAACATCTCATAATAATGAGAAAGTTTCTCGTAATAATGACTTAACATCTCGTAATAATGAGAAACTTTCTCGAAATAATGACTTAACATCTCGTAATAATGAGAAACTTTCTCGAAATAATGACTTAACATCTCGTAATAATGAGAAACTTTCTTGTAATAATGAGAAAGTTTCTCGTAATAATGACTTCTGATTACTGATTTTCTCGCACTTCTACCCATGCGCAAAGCCACGGAGCAGAAGGGCGTGCCGCACTAGCGACATCCGCTGGTCAAAGCCGTGTAAATGCATCACAGCAAACATGGCACGCTCTGCAAAACAGTTGTTTTCATTAAAGTCAGTGTGATCTACTAAGTGCAATCTGTAGTATCATTAAATAACATCATCAGTAGGCCTATATCTTCCATACTTTTCCATGCGCACGATAAGGTGTGAAAGTGGAATGCAGAAGCAGGATGGTTACCATGGTAAATTGTTACATGAATTTACAAAACTATCAGATTAACGTTGGAATATTACATTTATTCATCAAGTTTAAGTGTAACATCTTCATAAAATATATGTGTATGTGTGTTAATATAACACGTATTTTGCAGATGCTTCTAGGATATTTGATGTGCAGGTTCATCTGGAAGATATCAATACAGAAATCACCTTTAAGATGTTTATGACTTTGGCGACATTTAAACATAGTTGGGCAGTGGAATGGGGGAAAACGCAAGGTCGAGACGTGTTTTTAAAAGCTGAACTTCTTTTCAATTGAGCGCCGCATTTTTAGAACGCCGTGTCATGCGCGAGACGCTGCAGAAGAGCGAGCGAGCGTCCGTCTAGTGCGCATATGCCTAGAAAAGCAATGAAAAAGCGCGTTCTGTATGAACGGACCCTTACACAGATTTCCAGATAAGTGTTCTTAAACAGATTTGGAAAGGTGTGCTGTCTTATCATTCCTCCATCTATTTGAAATCCATGGATCACCCTTCTGTGTTGCTGCTTGTTCATACACAAAAATACAAATGAATATTACAAATGAATAAAATACTATCTAGCTATGGAAGCCCATCTCATATATTGATCATTTATCATTAATGTTATTCACTGCAGAGCGTGCCATGTTTGCTGTGATGCATTTACACGGCTTTAACCAGGGGATGTCGCTAGTGCGGCACGCCCTTCCGCTCCGCTGCTTTGCGCATGCGTAGAAGTGCGAGAAAATAAGTCATTATTACGAGAAAGTTTCTCATTATTACGAGAAAGTTTCTCATTATTACGAGATGTTAAGTCATTATTACGAGGAAGTTTCTCATTATTACGAGATGTTAAGTCATTATTACGAGAAAGTTTCTCATTATTATGACTTAAAGAATCTTTTTTTTTTTTTACTCAATGTGGCGGAAACGGGCTTCCATACTAACCTGCAAGATGCCCTTTAAGAGCAAATCATTTGTGACTCTAATGAGAGCTGTCTCAGTACTATGGTACGGTCTAAATCCTGACTGAAAATCCTCGCAGATATCATTTCTTTCTAAAAAGGAACATAGTTGTGAAGATACTGCCTTTTCTAGTATCTTTGACAGAAAAGGTAGATTCGAGATCAGCCTGTAATTGACTAATTTTGTAGGATCAAGTTGTGTTTTTTTTAACAAGTGGTTTAATCATAGCCAGCTTAAAGGTTTTTGGTACGTATCCTAGAGACAAAGATTAATTAATGATAGTAAGAAGAGAATCTATGACCTCTGGAAGCATCTCTTTCATTAGCTTAGTCGGTATAGGGTATAACATACATGTTGTCGGTTTAGATGATTTAATGAGTTTAGCGAATTCTTCCTCTCCTATAGCAATAAATGAATAAAATTTTTCCTTAGGGAGACTAAAATGCACTCCCTGATGCGATACTGTAGTCGACGGTTGCATAATTATAATTTTGTCCCTGATATTATCAATCTTATAAGTGAAGAAGTACATGAAGTCATTACTGCTGTGTTTACATTTCTGGGCTTGAAGCTTTCTTTTTCGTTAGTTTAGCCACTGTTTAAAAAAAAATACCTAGGGTTTTGTTTATTTTCTTCTAATAGGATTGAAAAATAAGCAGATCTAGCAGCTTTTAAGGCCTATCTGTATGCAATCGTGCTCTCTTTCCATGAAATGCGGAAAAAAACTCTAGTTTTGTTTTCTTCCAGTTGCACTCCATTTTTCTGGCTGCTCTCTTAAGGGCTGATTTTATTTAATCTTCTTTAAAGGGATAGTTCACTTTGAAATAAATTTTTGGTATGTTTTAGCTTACCTCAAGGGCATCCAAGATGTAGGTGTCTTTTTTTCCGCAGTAGTTTAAATTTTGATATTTTTAGGTCGAACCGTTCTTGTCTGTCAGTCATATAATGCAGGTCTATGGTCACTGTCTCAAAGAGCATGCACAGAGTCCAAATTAAAACAATTCCCCGTCGTCCAAATTAAACAATTCTCCATCGTAAGTACACATTGATGGCCTAAGACACGAAACGAGCGGTTTGTGTGAGAAAACGAACAGTATTTATATCGTTTCTACCTCTTATACGCAGCCATGTCCAAGTGATCTGATCTGACGTGTACGCAGACTGGTGCATAGATATATACACACTAGATCTCGCCTTGTCTACGGCAGTTCATTGGAACGAATGTCTTTAAGGCGACATCTAGTGTATATATCTATGCACCAGTCTGCGTACACGTCAGATCAGATCACTTGGACATGGCTGTGTATAAGAGGTAAAAACGATATAAATACTGTTCGTTTTCTCACACAAACCGCTCGTTTCGTGTCTTAGGCCATCAATGTGTACTTACGATGGGGAATTGTTTAATTTGGACGACGGGGAATTGTTTTAATTTGGACTCTGTGCATGCTCTTTGAGACCGTGACCATAGACCTGCATTATATGACTGACAGACAAGAACGGTTTGACCTAAAAATATCAAAATTTTAACTACTGCGGAAAAAAAGACACCTACATCTTGGATGCCCTTGAGGTAAGCAAAAACATACCAAAAATGTATTTCAAAGTGAACTATCCCTTTAAAGAAGATTAAATAAAATCAGCCCTTAAGAGAGCAGCCAGAAAAATGGAGTGCAACTGGAAGAAAACAAAACTAGAGTTTTTTTCCGCATTTCATGGAAAGAGAGCACGATTGCATACAGATAGGCCTTAAAAGCTGCTAGATCTGCTTATTTTTCAATCCTATTAGAAGAAAATAAACAAAACCCTAGGTATTTTTTTTTAAACAGTGGCTAAACTAACGAAAAAGAAAGCTTCAAGCCCAGAAATGTAAACACAGCAGTAATGACTTCATGTACTTCTTCACTTATAAGATTGATAATATCAGGGACAAAATTATAATTATGCAACCGTCGACTACAGTATCGCATCAGGGAGTGCATTTTAGTCTCCCTAAGGAAAAATTTGATTCATTTATTGCTATAGGAGAGGAAGAATTCGCTAAACTCATTAAATCATCTAAACCGACAACATGTATGTTAGACCCTATACCGACTAAGCTAATGAAAGAGATGCTTCCAGAGGTCATAGATTCTCTTCTTACTATCATTAATTAATCTTTGTCTCTAGGATACGTACCAAAAACCTTTAAGCTGGCTATGATTAAACCACTTGTTAAAAAAAACACAACTTGATCCTACAAAATTAGTCAATTACAGGCTGATCTCGAATCTACCTTTTCTGTCAAAGATACTAGAAAAGGCAGTATCTTCACAACTATGTTCCTTTTTAGAAAGAAATGATATCTGCGAGGATTTTCAGTCAGGATTTAGACCGTACCATAGTACTGAGACAGCTCTCATTAGAGTCACAAATGATTTGCTCTTAAAGGGCATCTTGCAGGTTAGTATGGAAGCCCGTTTCCGCCACATTGAGTAAAAAAAATAAAGATTCTTTAAGTCATAATAATGAGAAACTTTCTCGTAATAATGACTTAACATCTCGTAATAATGAGAAACTTTCTCGTAATAATGACTTAACATCTCGTAATAATGAGAAACTTTCTCGTAATAATGACTTAACATCTCGTAATAATGAGAAACTTTCTCGTAATAATGACTTAACATCTCGTAATGAGAAACTACAGAACGCGCTTTTTCATTGCTTTTCTAGGCATATGCGCACTAGACGGACGCTCGCTCGCTCTTCTGCAGCGTCTCGCGCATGACACGGCGTTCTAAAAATGCGGCGCTCAATTGAAAAGAAGTTCAGCTTTTAAAAACACGTCTCGACCTTGCGTTTTCCCCCATTCCACTGCCCAACTATGTTTAAATGTCCCCAAAGTCATAAACATCTTAAAGGTGATTTCTGTATTGATATCTTCCAGATGAACCTGCACATCAAATATCCTAGAAGCATCTGCAAAATACGTGTTATATTAACACACGTACCCATATATTTTATGAAGATGTTACACTTAAACTTGATGAATAAATGTAATATTCCAACGTTAATCTGATAGTTTTGTAAATTCATGTAACAATTTACCATGGTAACCATCCTGCTTCTGCATTCCACTTTCACACCTTATCGTGCGCATGGAAAAGTATGGAAGATATAGGCCTACTGATGATGTTATTTAATGATACTACAGATTGCACTTAGTAGATCACACTGACTTTAATGAAAACAACTGTTTTGCAGAGCGTGCCATGTTTGCTGTGATGCATTTACACGGCTTTGACCAGCGGATGTCGCTAGTGCGGCACGCCCTTCTGCTCCGCTGCTTTGCGCATGCGTAGAAGTGCGAGAAAATAAGTAATCAGAAGTCATTATTACGAGAAACTTTCTCATTATTATGAGATGTTAAGTCATTATTTTGAGAAAGTTTCTCATTATTACGAGATATTAAGTCATTATTTCGAGAAAGTTTCTCATTATTACAAGAAAGTTTCTCATTATTACGAGATGTTCAAGTCATTATTATGAGAAAGTTTCTCATTATTACAAGAAAGCTTCTCATTATTACGAGATGTTCAAGTCATTATTATGAGAAAGTTTCTCATTATTACAAGAAAGCTTCTCATTATTACGAGATGTTCAAGTCATTATTATGAGAAAGTTTCTCATTATTACAAGAAAGCTTCTCATTATTACGAGATGTTCAAGTCATTATTATGAGAAAGTTTCTCATTATTACAAGAAAGCTTCTCATTATTACGAGATGTTCAGTCATTATTACGAGAAAGTACGAGATGTTAAGTCATTATTACGAGAAAGTTTCTCATTATTACAAGAAAGTTTCTCATTATTACGAGATGTTAAGTCATTATTACGAGAAAGTACGAGATGTTAAGTCATTATTATGAGAAAGTTTCTCATTATTACAAGAAAGCTTCTCATTATTACGAGATGTTCAAGTCATTATTATGAGAAAGTTTCTCATTATTACAAGAAAGCTTCTCATTATTACGAGATGTTAAGTCATTATTACGAGAAAGTACGAGATGTTAAGTCATTATTATGAGAAAGTTTCTCATTATTACAAGAAAGCTTCTCATTATTACGAGATGTTAAGTCATTATTACGAGAAAGTACGAGATGTTCAAGTCATTATTATGAGAAAGTTTCTCATTATTACAAGAAAGCTTCTCATTATTACGAGATGTTTAAGTCATTATTACAAGAAAGCTTCTCATTATTACGAGATGTTTAAGTCATTATTATGAGAAAGTTTCTCATTATTACGAGATGTTAAGTCATTATTACGAGAAAGTTTCTCATTATTACGAGATGTTAAGTCATTATTACGAGAAAGTTTCTCATTATTTTGAGATGTTAAGTCATTATTATGAGAAAGTTTCTCATTATTTTGAGATGTTAAGTCATTATTACGAGAAACTTTCTCATTATTTTGAGATGTTAAGTCATTATTACGAGAAAGTTTCTCATTATTACGAGATGTTTAAGTCATTATTATGAGAAAGTTTCTCATTATTACGAGATGTTAAGTCATTATTACGAGAAAGTTTCTCATTATTTTGAGATGTTAAGTCATTATTACGAGAAAGTTTCTCATTATTTTGAGATGTTAAGTCATTATTACGAGATGTTAAGTCATTATTACGAGAAAGTTTCTCATTATTTTGAGATGTTAAGTCATTATTACGAGAAAGTTTCTCATTATTTTGAGATGTTAAGTCATTATTACGAGAAAGTTTCTCATTATTTTGAGATGTTAAGTCATTATTATGAGAAAGTTTCTCATTATTTTGAGATGTTAAGTCATTATTATGAGAAAGTTTCTCATTATTTTGAGATGTTAAGTCATTATTACGAGAAAGTTTCTCATTATTATGACTTAAAGAATCTTTTTTTTTTTACTCAACGTGGCGGAAACGGGCTTCCATAGGTTAGACTACCCAGTGAGTCAAGGTATAGAAAAATAATGTAGGAACTAGATTAAAATATAAATATATACTTAAACGCTATTAAGGCTTCTAGAGTCGTTTTTGTGAGAAAATGTTACTTCCGCATCTGAAAACCGCCGGAAGTGACGTAACAGGAGGGAGTGCGGTCAAAGTAAACAATAGGAAAGCAATGGATCACAATGACAGTTCGGACGCTGAGGAAATTGTAAATGTTTACTCGTATGACGGACCTCAGCCATATAAGTTAATTATGAGTCTGCTATGCAGCCAAGAGAGCAGGACAGGCCAGGCAACTACTTTTATTTGTGTAAACTCACAACAACAAGAAAACGTTGTGCTTTTGTAAAATAAAATAAAATTGAACAGGGTGCGCGTTCATGATCTCTGTGAATTGGAGCGCGTCTCAAATTAACTGAAAAACAGTGTATAGACAAGCCTCACAGACATGAGAAATATAACTATCTATATAAAGTCTGTCCACCAACGAAAAAAATTCAATCGAAAGCAAATACGGTACCATCTGATTATATCGAAATGAATGAATCTTTCGAGTCGAATCTTTTTCAATGATCCACTCACGATTCGGCTGCGATTAAAAGCTATCAAGAGGTAAAGCTCATCAGTGATTATAATATAACGACTTAAATTGCAGTTTGTTCGTCACATAAAGCTATCATATGAATAAATAACGATATTTATATAACGGACGAGTCGTATTAGATCACTTGTATGATACTTTTGTGATGTTTTTTTGTCTTTTATTATTATAATTTTTTGCGTGACAGCCCCCAGTAGGCTAACGTTACTCATTCACTTTCATTACATCGACAAGAAGAGTCTCCATTAGGCTACATATTCAAAAATGTCCCTTTGTCTTCCATGGAAAGTCAACTTAAGGATTTGCACATGAAGGTGAGTAAATGATGGCAGAATTATCATTTTTGGAAGAACTAGTCCTTTAATATGCTTTTTAAGGCAGAGATTATGCATCGTCTGCAGAGCTAACGTTACTTACACAAAATAACATCTAAAGCGCATGTGACGAAGACAATATCTTTTAAAGTCTTTTAAATAAATGATTCTCTCTTCTATCCTTTTTTTTTGGTATAGAATAAAATACCAGTTCGGGGTTCCTCTTTCGGCTGTTGTTGCAGCCAACTGCACATCATTTTAAATATAAAACGCATGTGTATACTGATATTTTTCTAACGTCTGAACTCCTGTTTATACATCCATACTCCCTTAATTAAGATGTTTCAATATATTAGTATTAAACGCATTTTCTGATAATTTATATTTCTAGTTTTGACTGCAAATGTCACGTCCATTACGCTAGAACTGCCCAATAGTAATGTAAAGATGTGGTAGCATTGGATCTGGACGGGAAGGATAACTCTGGGAGTTGGAAGGGATGTGTCGTGATTCTGCCTTCTCACACCGCGACAGGCGACACAGGTTCGTGGATCTGAGTGTCGCGATTTCGGTTTCATTTCGCATATAGCCTACAGCCCTTATAATCATAGATGACGCCACGGGTTTTTATTTAAAAGAAAGAGCGTAGCCTACGTTTGTATGTAGGCTTATGGGAAATTTATATTCACAATAGCGAAGAAAAAAAAAAATCGGTAGGTCTTAACGCAAGTTAACTTATGTTTACATTAATTATTTGAGTGTTTTCCATGGTTGTGTTGACATTTCTGCCTTTATAACTGAGGGGATTATAATCAGAGGAAGGTTAAGTTTAAAATAAAAAAACCTTTCAATGTAATGTATTTGTCTCCTGGTCCTTATTTTAGATAGGTCATAAAAAAATATCAATAATTATCGATATCGACCGATATGAAACCCTTATATTGTGATACAGTTTTCAGCCATATCGCCCAGCCCTATTTCAATGTTTAAGTTTTCTTTACTGACTGACTCACTCATAAAAGATAGTTTTTTGCTGAAATAATGTATGTAACTTCTGTTGCTGTTTGCGGTCAGGGACTATTATTTCCAGCGGAAGGAAGGCTTTTAGTGATTTTACTTCATGAAAGTTGCACAGATACATATTTTTCGGCTTTAATAAATGTATTGTGTAGTAACTGTTTTATAAAAGCAGTAAGGTACTCAAGGCTAGTGTTGGATCATAATTAAATGATCACCTTAATGCTTACATGGTTGAAACCAACAAAAGCACATCCATGTATGACGTAGCAGAAGCGTTTTTGAACTGCAAGATTCTTTAATCTGTAGATAAAAAATAAAATAAAGTACCTGATAGTGAAGTTTGTGGGATGAGAGACAAGATCTATAGCAAAATGATGGCCTCTCACGGTGGCTCCATACAAAGACCAGTCGCTGATGGAGGCACCACAGCCAAAATGGACAGGAGTTCTGCACGAGTCAGGTAAGCAGAATAAAATACACTGTAAATAAACAGTATTAAAACAAAGGGTTAAGTCACTAGTACACATGACCTTCCATGGCTTAATGCTTCCATAAATTAAATTTAGGAACTTCATTTTTAATATTCATAATAATTTAACAGAGGTGGAAAGTAACTAACTACAAACACTTTCGGGTAAGGTGTAAACAGACCCTTAGTGGCGAAACAATGTAATCGATAAATGCGTTACTCTATATGCTGATATGCTGATTTACTCTATTTTGATCGCTATCGTAGACATCAGTGTTTATATTTGAACTTTGCACTTTTATCCCAGTACTATGATAATTTGAACTATTGTGTCACAGAAATAATGGTACTATGAGGTTGAAAAGGCTTTTCAATGCATTCAATCTCACGTCGCTTCCACGCGTCGACTTGAAAGGGATATTACGTCACTCAACACTAAAAGATAACGACACATTTCATCCTCTGTTGAAACAAAAGTGGCAAACTTCTGTCAACCTCATCTATAAGCAAGGACAAAAATAAAAATAAAATAATTTAATTCTTTATTAAGCAATATTATTTAACCCTCTGATTATCTTCATTTGGGACGACACTAGTTATCTTTGGGGTCCCCAGACAACAACATTTAATTTTGTAACAGAATAATAGTTGTTTTTTTTTAAATGTAATTTTACACTGTTTATTAATGTTTTTACTCAACATTTGTGCAGTTTTTGGAAGATTTATGATATATTTTCAATTTCTTTAAATAAATAAATATTTATTTAAATAGGCTTTTTACAAAAAACAGCATTTTATGTAAAATTCACTTTATAAAAGACCCATATTTCTAACTTTCATTCATGGGGATAACATGGATAATTTTACATGGTTTAGTGTAAACTTTTTGCCCATATTTTGTAAAATGTCGTTTTAAAAGTAAAAAATTATAATTTTAGCTACTAGATGGCTATAGAGCTCCACTATATGCTATTTGACTAACTGAAAGATATCTTTTCACAAGATTTTCCAGTTGGATTCATATCTAAATATTATGAAATCACAATTCTAACAATAATTTTTTTTTTTTTTTTTACTGAAATTTTTTTTTTTCAAATAATGTTACATTATGATTAGAATCAAACCTGAAAAGGATAAAAGTTGAAATTTTAGAGTTTATCATTTATTTCATCATCTTTTTTTCATATAATTGTACAAATGTGATCTACACTTCAGTTACTAACTGTAACAGAACAGATATGTACAGTTAGATTATATATTGAGTACAAATACATGACATGAACATTAAAATGCAATGAATTGAACAGCATAAGTTAACAAATAAGCAAGTAAAGCCACCTCCGTTTCTCATAACAAGCGCGGGTGAAGCTCCGGGTGTAGCGTTAGCTTCGTCCTGTCACTGGCCTGTAAATCGGGTTGGTCCGGTCGGAGATCCTTTATTTCTTAAAGGTCTTGTGAAAGGTTTTTATTTGTAAATCAATAACAGAATTTGGTTTAACTTCTGCCATTCTCTCTACGAAAATGATCAGCCTAGCGATGTTTTGACGTAGTCGGAGTGACGGTGTCGCCCGCGCACTCGCAGTAGTGGCAAAGAGCGTTGAGTTGAATGGCAAGTGACGAGAACCAATCAGATTGGATAAAATAACATGTATCCAATTCTGATTCGCCAGGGACGCAGCGACCTGCGTCCGGGGGAGAATCTTTAAGAAACCAATTAGAGACCAGCTTCAGGTCACATGCTGCCCGAAAATTTAAAGAGTCCATAGACCAGTGGTTCTCAACTCCAGTCCTCGGGACCCGCTGCTCTGCACATTTTGTATGTCTCCCTTATTTAACACACCTGAACCAGATCATCAGCTCGTCAGGAGAGACTCCATGAACTGATTTGAGTGTGTCAGATAAGAGAGACATACAAAATGTGCAGAGCACCGGGTCCCGAGGACTGGAGTTGCCATAGATCCATTTGTCCGGCGTCCCTCTCACATGAAACCAGAGAATGTCTAATAGGAAGAGAATTGACACTCTCTGGTTACTTCCGGTTTCTGGACTGGCTGCAGTAACACGTCTCTGTCCATGCGGGGGCGCTCGCAGGCGAGTGCAGAATGAATGGAGGTCTATGGCGCTATACCCATCAAATTCCACTTTTCTCAGGATATAATTTTTTGTCTAGTAATTTGAATGTTGTATCCGAAAGGAGATGCAAAGAAATTACACATTGCTGGGTGTTAGATTTTTTAGAGTCACTTATTTGCTTTAAAAAGTCTTTTAAAATGTCAATGACGTCATACACAGTGATAGTGCTTTACGGCATCGGTTCCCAACAGGGGGGTCGCGGCCCACAAGGGGGCCTCAGCGAGCTCTGTGGGGGGTCGCGTCATATTTTGAAAAGTTTTGAGCAATTTGCATTAAATAAAAGTCCTTAACTTTTTTCTGTTCAAAATGTATATAATGAGCGAGTTCATCATGAATCCATTTTCCAAACCGTGTTTTTGTCTTATCCTGAATCACTATGGTGGTACACCTATAATAAGTGATTACATTGGGACTATTTTACCCTGGTTCGGATCGCTGCCGCTGCGGAGTAGCCCAGTACCTCGCACACAGAGAGAGAAGTAGTTCCGGCTACAATGTTCTTCCGAAAGACGCATTATTCTGTTAAAGAAGAAAAAACTGGCACTAGAGATTGAGTTGCTTCAAAAGGAACTTCAGAGTAAGTGCTAAATACACTATTTCACACAGAGTACTATTGCTGACCTTGGATAACAATATATCTTATTGCAGGCAAAAGATGACCATCATTGGCTTTTCTTGACAAAGAATAATTGAAATAAAACTCAAGGAACTAAGCATGTTGTCTTGTCTTCTATTCATTTAATGAAGGTTTTTGTTTAAAAAAAAAAAAAAAAAAAATGGTGTTCCACAATTCTGTCCCGTGCAGCTCTGCCACTTGGTTGGTCCAAGTGCACTGGCTGGAGGTCATCATCAGGCTGCACCTCCACCACAGGGGTCCTCTCCTTTCTGATGGTGGCAATATTGTGGAGTATGGCACATGCAACAATAATGTCACAGGCCCTGTCAGGTGCAACCCGCAGACACTGAAATCTTTCCTTTAGTTGCCCAAAGGTCATTTCAATGCGTGCCCTTGTCCTGGCTAGAGCTGCATTGAAACGGGTTTGTGGTCCGGGGTTTGGGTCAGGGAATGGCGTCATGAAATACTGCCTGCAGGTATAGCCCCTGTCACCAAGCAGGATCCCGTCGTAAGCACCTGGAAAAATGCAGTTTTGTTAGGCTCAGAATAAATGTATGTAATACAGTGAGCTTGATATTAAATATTTCCTTACCACGTTCAAATAATGTGCATAAATGTGACTCTCTGAAAATCCTGGAGTCATGCACAGAACCAGGCCATTTTGCTTCCACATTTGTGATGTAGGACATGGAGTCACACACCATCTAAGATATTTTTAATCAGTCAACTGCATACTTTTTGATTACATTACTTTTTGTATTATTTGATATATTCTGGACTCGCTTCTCCAAGGTAAATGGTGAATTGTTTGATGTCAGGCTGCATGCTCAGAAAGCGGCAGTGGATTGTGCAGAGTGAGACCACCTTCAGCAACAGGTTCTTGTCGTAAAAACGGACAAGACATGGCTGCGAAAGACTTCCCGTATCACCTCCGCTTATAAAGCCGGGATCTAATCCTGTTAACATGAAATAAGCCTGCTCCCGAGCAGGTTTAAGCTTGCGCACCTGCTGCTATGACAGCAAGTCCAGGATGAGCGTCGAAGAACCAAACAATCCAAGATCATGCCAAATCTCCAACAATCAAATCCAGCTAACTGAGTTAGCGACGTACGAAGAACGGGCCCCTGGGGCCTGTTTCAGAAAGGAGGTTCAACTGAGTTGACTTACCCTGAGATGGGAAACTCTGAGTTTTCGGTTACAGAACAGCTGAAATTAGTTAGTTCAATCAACTCTGAGTTGACTGACTCTGAGATAAGCGCGTGCACCACCACTATAAAAAGCCATTATCAATGGAGTGCAGATATTATGAGTCACCATGGTAACAGCGCCAGACAAAAAGAGGTCTGCATATTTCTCACCAGCTTCTGCAAGCGTACGAAGACATATTATTATTTTTTTAAATATCGGCTGCAGCAGCGAAGGACAGAGAGTTAGCTAGGGAGAAAATAGTTGCTCGAGTCAATGCGTATGTTTACATTTTAATTAGTTATACAGTGTTGGGTGTAATTAATTACCAAGTCATCTAAATACTGTCATTTAATTAAAGGGATTACTCTTAATTATGACCACCGCTAGCGTAGCTAGCGAAAGCGGTCATATAGGGATTGTCAAAGTTTTTTTTTTTTTTTTTTTTGTCACCTTACTGAATTTTTCGTCAACGATACCAGGGACACCGAAGCACCGGGGAACATGAAATTTGGTGGGCATGTAGCCCCACTAGACTTCTAAGGAAAAATTTCGTTTGGTCCCCGGGGGCCACTCCCCCCCCGCGCTGGGCCCCCCCAAACCCCAAAAAATGCAGTTTTTCCTAAATAACTACCTGAACCGTGGCACCGAGGATGAAGAAATTTTTATGGTATGTTGGTATTCTAGACTTTTACGGAAAAATTTCGTTTGGTCCCCGGAGGCCACTTCCCCCCCCCGCGCTGGGGCCCCCGTAAATTTTTCGTCAACGATACCAGGGACACCGAAGCACCGGGGAACATGAAATTTGGTGGGCATGTAGCCCCACTAGACTTCTAAGGAAAAATTTCGTTTGGTCCCCGGGGGCCACTCCCCCCCCGCGCTGGGCCCCCCCAAAACCAAAAAAATTCAGTTTTTCCTAAATAACTACTTGAACCGTGGCACCGAGGATGAAGAAATTTTTATGGTATGTTGGTCTACTAGACTTTTACGGAAAAATTTCGTTTGGTCCCCGGGGGCCACTTCCCCCCCCTGCGCTGGGGCCCCCGTACATTTTTCGTCAACGATACCAGGGACACCGAAACACCAGGGAACATGAAATTTGGTGGGCATGTAGCCCCACTAGACTTCTACGGAAAAATTTCGTTTGGTCCCCGGGGGCCACTCCCCCCCCGCGCTGGGCCCCCCCAAACCCCAAAAAATGCAGTTTTTCCTAAATAACTACCTGAACCGTGGCACCGAGGATGAAGAAATTTTTAAGGTATGTTGCTCTTAAGGGCCCACATCAACCTAGCCCATAATCACTCATTTGTGATTTGCGCCCCTCCCATAAAAAATGAAAATGCAATATTATTCTGCTTTAATCGCCCCTATCTTCAGTGGAGATGTTCAGAACTGCACCATATTTCATGTGTATGATTAACTTGACAACCTCTGGGGGTATCCTCTGCTAAGTTTTGTAGAATTTCATCCATGGGGGGGTATAAAATAAATTCATTTATGTGCACATTTAGTGACTGTACACTCATCGGCCTGTAGATGGTGCTGTTGAGCGAAGGGTTGCTGGTTTAGGATGATACTGTCACACACACACATGCAGGAATACAAACAAACGCAAGCATGCACACACACTGACATCCACATGCACAGACACACACCCATACACACACATACAAATCCACATGCACAGACACACACACACAAACACACATGCGCACACATGTACGCACACATACATACACGCACAGACACACACACACACACACACAGACACACACATACACAAACACACACACACACACACACACACACACACACACACACACACACACACACACACACACACACACACACACACACACACACACACACACAGACAGACATGCACATACTATTACTTTTTTTAGGTATATACATAAACACGCAATACAGCCAAATTACTCCACGTCATTTATTTTTGTGGAAAGCCAGTGCAGGCCTGAGCGGCGGTCATATTTTGTACTGCGATGCGGTACATCTAGTTCTTCTGTAATTTGAAGTCAAATCTGATGTAATTGCATTAGACTATAGAACAATTCTGTATATTTAACATACATTTTTAAAAGGTTTATTTTTTATGTAACCTTCTCCCTCTACACACTTTGGTCAATTCAAGAAAAATCCATGCAATTGTATATTGTTTATTTGAAAGCATTAAAAGTGCAGTTTCTTGTCTCTCCTTGTATTGTTCAAGTGGTTGAGGTTGATATGGGATTTATTAATAAGTAGACTTTCTAAAGATAGTCATTATTACATGAATCTAATTACACGGTTGAAGATGTCATTTGTAGTTAGTAATTAATAACTATTTTAGAGTAACTTACCCAACTGTTATAATATCAGAGGTGAAACTGGAAGAACAGTATGTTATTCAACCTAATTTTAATTTTCATGGGTGCAATCCTGCAGGTATTAAAAGAACATGGCAGCAGCTGAAAATTAAATATAAGAACATAATTCAATCAGGTAAGGTTTGAGCATATCATGGGTGTAGGCTACCTGAATTTACAAATATTTGACATATTAAATAACTAAATAGCATCCCAGTGTCTAGCAGTGCAGCAGCATTTTTGGCTGGGAGAATTCCTGGAGGGACTTCAGAGCCAGTCACTCCCGAAGATCCAAGGGCCTTCATAAAATGTAAGAGGTTTACATATGTGTTATTTCTTATATAGGCTATTTTTGATATTTCCATTTATTTTACTTTGGGTTGGGTTTTTTGTTGGTCCCAACAGATTCCGATGGTAATATCTGTCTTTTGGAGCCTCCTGTCCCAACAAAACCTGCAGGCAGTTGTAAGTAGCCTACTCAATACACCAGAAATTATGACAAATAGTGTTATAAAGTGTACTCATCTTCACAGGACGATGGGGATAATGTTATGTGTCACATCAAACAATCTACACATTCAGATTTTTTCACATTTTTATGTGGAGTAGAATCTAAGTTTAAAGCTAAGTATAAATGGGTAGTCTTATCTCTCCGCCCCGCCCCCAAAGTGGAAGAACAGCAGGAGGACGGTCCATCAACTTCTGTTGCACAGATGAACAGAGTTCAGTGATTTTCGGTAAATGCCACAGTTTAATTCTGTAGAATTTGTTTAGAACTACATTATGTAACTCTAATCTACTACTGTATATTCAGTTGCCAGTTAAGGAGTTAATAGACTTCATCTTATTTAAAAAATTGAAATTAAAAATAGCAATATTGTATTTATTAATTAAAGATTCATTTTATTAATAAAAATGTACTGAAAGAATGAATGAGGTGTTTAAACACCACTTCCTCTTTAAAAAAGGGGAGGAGACCGAAAGAAACTCTGGGTTTACCGAAGAAAACCTGCTCCCGACCAGGTTAGGTTCACAGAGTAAGTTACCATGGTAACTGACTCTGAGTATAAGTTACCTCTCTTTCAGAAACGGGCTTGACTTACTCTGCTTTCTCAGGTTTAACATACCTCCCATTCTGAAACAGAAAACCCAGAGTTTCCCTCATTTCAGGGTTAACATACTCTGAGTTTTCACTTAACCTCCTTTCTGAAACAGGCGCCCCTGGTCTTTTCACGATCGGATAGCTATCCGATCTGAGAAAACGCATGAAGTGGCCAGGTGTAAACAGCCCCAGAAATCATTCTAATATTCTGATTTATTATGAGTGTTGGAAACAGTTCTGCTGCCTAATATATTTGATGAATAAAAGGTTCAAAAGAACTGCATTTATTAAAAAATATATATAATTTCTAATAATATAAATCTTCTTTACTATCACTTTTATTTATCAATTTAACACATCCTTGCTGAATAAAAGTATTGATTTATTTAAAAAAAAAAAAAAAAAAAAAAATACTGACCTCAAATTACTGACCAGTAGTGTATATTGTTGTTACAAAAGATTTCTATTTTTAAAAAATTGTGCTTTTTTTTTTTTTTTTTACTTTTTATTCATCAAAGTATCCTAAAAAAAAGTATCACAGGTTATGAAAAAATATTAAGCAGCAGAACTGTTTCCAACTTTGATAATGAATCATCATATTAGAATTATTTCTAAAGGATCATGTGACAGATTGGAGTAATGATCCTGAAAATTCAGCTTTGCATCACAGAAATAAATGATCATTTAAACTAATTATTTTAAATTGTAAAAATATATCACAATATTACTTTTTTTTCTGTATTTTTGATCAAATAAATGCAGGCTTGATGAGCAGAGGAAACTTCTTTCAAAAACATTAAAAAATACTAATACTTATACTTGCCCTGTAATACATGTATTCTTTGTTTTAGATGTTATTAACTTAAATTCTTATGAATAATAAAAATGTTGTAATGTCTATTTGTTATTTATGGCCTGTAGGGGAGAATGGGGTAATGTGAGACATCGGGTAATGTGAGACACCCCCTGTATCTAGGCAATGGAACACAATTTTGGTCATTTGACCATTATGTTTTCAAGCCCCTCTAATTTCCCCTTGCCCATGAAGGAGAGGACCTCATGGTGCTGTAGTAAGCATGTTTTTTTCACAAAAATATTTTTTTTGCATGTAAAAGTAAATTTTCTTGGTGTCAACTTAATCAACTGTTGTGCCAAAGCAAATTGATTCAGGTAGAAAAACGTATATCATACATGTTGATGAACTACCAACATATAAAACCATGTGATGATGCTAGCTGAAGATAAGCCTGAATTGCTAAGAGAGATCGTTTTTTTCTAAAATGTGGCGGTGGGGTAAAGTGAGACAAATGCTGTGGGGTAAAGTGAGACATGAGGCACAAGTTAAGTTTAGTCTTAAACATATTTTAACGTAATATTACATGACATATGTTTTATTTTTAATATCATAAACATTGTAGAAAAGCCATCAAAAAGAAGGAGGAAGTAAAATCAGTAACCTAGGGTGCAGTAGCTTAGGCAAAGAGGTGGAGCACCTTCTCCCTCTCACCTTGTCCGAATGGAGCGTTTGTCCCCTCCTCGACAAAACCCCCAAGGTTCGTTTTAGGACCGAGGTCGTCTCTGACAGGAGCTCCGCACTCTCCCTGGGAGCCTTCTAAGAATTAAAGTCAGCATGGGAATCTCATTTATCTGCAACCTCACGGACACTGTCCGTTTTTGTTTTCGGAGGAGGACCTTCCTCCACCGCTTTTTCTCCAGGGTGTCTCAAGCCCCTGGAGTCGCTTCGCCGTTTATCCAGACCGACCGTTCGACAAGCATACGTTTTACCTTTGGGATCAACCGAGAAGCCCCAGACGGTGAACCGCGATGCGCAGGCTAGAGCTGTAATCGGGCCTTAAAAGTTCGGCCCGAAAAGGCCCGAGCCCGACAGAGTTTGGCCCGAGCCCGACAAGTACATTTTGATTGACAGCTTTTTAAAAGCCCGAACCCGTTTACAGCCCGACTGTCCAAAAGGCCGTCTATCAGCAGTGATAAGAGTGTCGGAGAATAGCGCGGACACGCGCTTCACACCGCGAGCCGGCACACGCACCACTCGGCGGAAAAGGGAGAGAAAGGAAAAAAGAGACTGCGCCGCACGCACACAGCTTTGTCTTTCGTAAAAAAAAGGAGTAATTTATACATTTTTTAACATCATTTATTCATGACTAACGGAGGCTAGAGGCCACTTGGAAGTTGGAACAAAGAAATAAAATAAGTCCTCCAGAGACCAGCCTCCATTTCACCTCCTCAAGATCCATTTTCACGCTAATCTAAACACATCACCTGACCGCTCATTTACCACGCAACCCGAAGCGCGAGCCCGAGCCCGGCCCGAGCCCGTGTAAAATAATAGAAATTAAGACCGAACCCGACCAAACCCGTCGGGTCCCGTCGGGTCCCGTCGGGTTCGGGCAAAGATCTTCAGCTCTAGCGCAGACTCCCTACACACGGGTCTCGCTCCACCCGGGCCTGGGCTCGAGACGACACGGCCACTCACAGGCTGCGTGAGGAACCATCCACCGGGGGCAGGGGCGGGAGGCATCTGGATCGAGGCCGTAACCGGGAAGGATGCATTCAAAGCGGGGGGAGGCGCAGGGCGAAGTTTGGCACTTAAGGCATGCCAGGGGTGCCCCAACTAACCCAAGCGTCTGTGTTTGGACCGTCGTTGCTTCAGCAGGAGCGCCAGCAGGTGTGGCCCGGAAGGTCTGCGAGCATGAAGCTCTTCTTCAAATACAAGATATTTTTGGACATTTTTATGAGGAGGAATATCCTCCAGTGTGTATTTCACCCCTAGCTCACCCAGGATGGTGCATGTTCACCGGTATGCACGCCCTGGCACCGATGGACTAGGTGTCCAAACCAGACCCTATTTACTGGAAGTCTCGCCCGCACAAAATGCACTTTCTCTGGGCTGGGTCAGGCGGTTTCCCCACCCGGTCTGACCACCACGGTTCTCTGGTCCGTGTTCCTTGTCCAAGTGGAGCATTGTCCCACCTCCACAAAGACCGAAAGGTCCGTTTTAGGACCGACTTTGCTCCAGACGGAACTCCAGCGGTGGCGGACAAATCCAAATCTGGCCCAGGATGGGCCACCCTCCTTGGGCTGGCCATGCAGGGGAGGTCTGACTGCATTGAGCTTCCAAATGTATCACAATATTTTGGACATAGTTCTTTTTTTTTAGGAGGAATTTCCTCCAGTGTGCCATTCACCCTTAGCACGCCAAGGGCGTTGCACCTTCACTTGGATGCGCACCGGTGGGTCATCAAAAAAATTTGCTTAATTGACCAATACCCATGATTCTGTTACTAGTTCTGGAATGTGTGGTTGTCAAGCTAGCTGTCAGAATTCTAACTGTTACAACATGTGTTGTTATGGAAGTTTCAGAGTGGAAAAAGTAAGTGGATCAGTTTACCCCCAGCTGGTTCACTTTACCCCCTTGATTTCTCTGGTCTGTCTCAGTTTACCCCTAAGCTGGGGTAAAGTGAGACACAAGACCACTTTTTTAAAAACAATCATATTTTCACTGCCCTTCGTCCTGAATACATTCTAATAATTTCCATTGCTAGGAAACATCCTGAATTAATAGGAAATGTGTAAATTTGACTGATATATCATTTTAGCTCACTTAGAGGGGAACAAATGTAAAAAATGTCTCACTTTACCCCACTCTCCCCCTATGCCTCATTATTGATATTATAGACCGACTGCGCTGATCAAAAGCATGATGGGAAACGACTTGCTGACGACACAGCTTAATGTTCATTGGTTTAAACAACCGTGATGTATAGAGCATCACAGTCCCGCCCACAGCCGGTGCCGGAAGTAAAAATTCAATACAATTTCTCCATTGACAGTTGGGGTATAAGCCATAAAAACGTAACCATACATGGTAGACTTAAAACCAGCTACGGCTGTACTAAGCGATTGTATATGCTCATATAACCGCCAAAAGTTCATGGGGCACTAACCTTGTTTTGAGATAAATGCCTTTTATTCGCGATGTCTTGGAGAAGTACTTCATTACCCACAATCCTAAACAATCCCACAATCCCACAGTGATGCATCTGATTGGTGGAGCTCGTGTAAACCCCGCGAAAGTTCGTGAAGACTCAAGATAAAAAAAAATAAAAATAAAAACTGTTGCGTTTTTTTGCACTGTATCACTGATGTGACATTTGAACCGAGGAGTCTTCATATATGGTATGAGTCATATCAAGCATTTTATGATGCCACTGTCAAAACAATATTTAGCTTAGGCATACCCAGAGCCATAGAGAGCTCTTCATGCATTTACTGAACATTTGTGTAATAATTTATGGCAAGTTAATAAACTGAATATGATGCACTTTCTGGTTTGCTGACCTTCACTTTTTAATTTTCACTTGTTGTTATTAAGAAAATACATTAAATGTTATTAAAATTAAGGATGAACTATAACTTCATGAATAAAATGAGCATGGATCACAAGTGGGAAATTGTTGAGGCATTTGTCAGCAACCTGCCCGTGGGCCGCTGAAACTGATGAGCAGAACGCCGCGCGGACTGCCAGATCTGCACCCGTGAGCCGCGGACCACCAGCCATGCTTTCCAGTCTATTTACACAATTACTACTGAAAGAACTGCTATAAACGGCACAAGAAAAAGTTCGCGTGGCTGTCGTCAGATTTTAAAGTCGCTCTAAAGGCTCTTTCGCGGTTGTGGCTTCAGTCGACTTCAGTGAGGCGCGGTGGTTTATGGGATGAGTAGTTCCTTCGCTCGGAAATGAAAATATGTACACAGTCTTGTACCTTTGACTTTTTTTGGATTTTCTCGCCGTTTTTTCACTCGAAATGATATGTTGTATGCCTATGAGTTCAGCCGTAGCTGGTTATCCTCAGACATGCTCTAAAACTCTTTAGATACGGATTTTCGAAAACGTCAATGGGAGAAATGAATGGGAAATTTACTTCCGGCACCGAAGCGCTCTCGGGCTGTGGGCGGGACTGTGATGCTCTATTGTTCTCTTTTAAAATGTTTGATTTTAAAACTCTGATATCATGTTTTATACGCATGCGTTATGTGTGAATATTCCCAAACTATCTAACAGTGCGATCTCTATATATGGGTTATGCAATGTAATTTTTATAAAAAAGAAAAGAAAAGAAAAAGAAAAAAACAATACATGTCTGTATTAAAGAAAAAAAGATTAATAAACATGTATTTGGAATGGAATTAAATAAGTAGGCTACTTTGGGTGTCTTGTTCATTATATTTATTTTCATATAAAAGCAACAGAACTTAAATTCCATCCAGTTTATTAGCAACACTGTGCACGAGCGTGAATCCGGTGAATCCCGCGATATCCATCCCCTCGCGTACATTTCAGGCGAGGCAAGGCGCATCTCAAACAAGCCTATTTCTTCAGCGCGATTTCACAATACTACTACTACTACTACTACTAATAATATATCACAATACTGTTGTTGGTTGTTTATACTGTTGATCAAATAAATGCAGGCTGGATGAGCATAAGAGACTTAATTCAAAAAACATTTAAAAATCCAACTGACCCCAAACTTTTGAACGTATGTACAGCAGGGGTCTCCAACCTTTTGTGAGTGAGGGCTCCCTGAAGGGATAAAATAGTCTAGAGGGCTACTTGTTTGATATAGGCTACTCATAGGCCTACTCACTTGCTGCGTTCGAAACCGCATACTCAATGAGTAGGTAGGCTACTTCATTTCAATAAGTACTTACTTAACGAGCGCTAAAAGAGTAGGTAGGCTACTTTATAGCCAGATCTCGTTGAGTATGAATGCGAACCGGACATCTGCTATGTTGACGTTGTCATGTGACCTACGACGCGTTATCACCCCTATTTTTTTTACAGTCTATGGTTATCACACGCGCAACAACTTAAAAGATTTGAACGACACGTTTAATTCATCTATCTGTAAATATCTTGATATTGATTAAACTTGCTCATTTTGTGGTCTTTTTGAAGAAACTGCTGCCCATTTATTTTGTGAACACATTTATGGTTTGATTTAAGTTATATTTAACCCTACTAATGTGACCCACCGTTATATCCTTAAAGGGATAGTTCACTTTGAAATTAAATGTTGGTATGTTTTAGCTTACCTCAAGGGCATCCAAGACATAGGTGTCTTTTTTTCCGCAGTAGTTTCAATTTTGATATTTTTAGGTCAAACGGTTTCGCAGTAGCCAAGGCGACATCTAGTGTATATATCTATACCCGCCCGCGCTCTCAGATCACTTGGACGTGGCTGAGTTCAAGAGGTAAAAACGATATAAAAACTGTTCGTTTTCTCACACAAACCGCTCGTTTCGTGTCTTAGGCCATCAATGTGTACTTTCGATGGGGAATTGTTTAATTTGGACGACGGGGAATTGTTTTAATTTGGACTCTGTGCATGCTGTTTGAGACAAGTGACCATCGACCTGCATTATATGACTGACAGACAAGAACGGTTTGACCTAAAAATATCAAAATTGAAACTACTGCGGAAAAAAAGACACCTACATCTTGGATGCCCTTGAGGTAAGCTAAAACATACCAAAATTTAATTTCAAAGTGAACTATCCCTTTAACGATATTATTTATTTTTATTACGAAATCCCAAAATTGTCATCTCTTGAATATGTTGTTAATTTCTTTATTTTATATCCAAACATTTTCATCCACAAGCAAAAGTGGCTTATTGCTTTGTTTTCCTCTTTTTCTTGTTGAATTTAACTCTCGTTTCATCCCTCAGGCCTGGGCCTATAACTAACAAAAAAATGATTTTTTAAAATGTATTATAATGAATTATTTAAGAAAATATATATTAAGATATTCAATCTTGTAGATTCTTTTTTCCTGTGTAAAAAATCTCATCTTATGTATGCAAACCCATGATTGATATATATATATATACCTCATAACATAGTAACTCAACAGCCCTACCTAGAACGGTTTTCCTCACTGTAAACCCGGATAAGTAGAATCTACTTAAAAAAACCAAGGTAACTCGTTGCCTTACATTTTTTAAGTAATGAAGCATTAGTTGAATAAGACAAGTGGACTACGTTCAATGTACTTAAGCCCATAATGGAATGGAATAGAACATTTAAGTTGAATGTACTTATAACCGAGTTACAGTAACTGAAGATACTTAGTTTAAACAATCATTCCCCACCCATTTATTTAACTCAGCTTGTTAAGTAAGCATTACTCCATTACCAATTCAACTAAATTATATATTCTAATGGGCCCAACTTAACTTTTAGTTCCTGAAACTCAAAATATCTTTCAATCAATAGAGCCATGTAAAATACACACATACAACTGCAACATTACACTGATCCAATTATATTTTTATTGAACATGTCTTTTTTTTAGCAACAAAAGAAACAATGCCATGGCCTAATAGGCTTCTAGTGTGTAGTTTCCTCACATACTGTATTTTTACAGCACTAGTACAGTAAAAAGCATTTACAGTACTCCACTGTAATTACCAAATACAGTATAACCCACATACTTTTACAATATTAAACTTGTCTACAGCAATAAATTGTATTTTACAGGGAATGCTGCTTTTATAATTACATAATTAAAATATTATACGTTAAGGTTTCATAAGAGTAGCCACACTAGGAAAAAGAAAACAACATTTGGTTAAAAGCAAAGATCAGAAAATTGCCTTCTGTGAACATGTTGGCTGAATTTTTTAAAACATAAAATGCAATTTTAACACTTTAACAACAAACAGGTATAACTAAGCGCTTAATTAAAGGGATAGTTCACCCAAAAATTTTTAATTAGCACATGATTTACTCACCCTCAAGTCATCCTAGGTCTAGATGACATTCTTCTTTCAGACGAATACAATCGGAGTTATTTAAAAAAATGTCCTGGCTCTTCCAAGCTTTATAATGGCAGTGAAGTGCTGTTTCTGTTTTGAAGTCCATAAAAGTGCAAACGAAATCCCATTCAAAGTCTGCAAGTTTTCGCAGAAGTGAGGAAACCTGTAGGCTTACAGTGGTGTTCTTTTTTTTTGCATAACTTGGCCAGTTTTCTTTGAAGTTACTTGTCCTTTCTTTGTTTTTGATCCACGTTCAGGATTGATGTCAAGAAAGCGTCTAAAAGGCAGAAAAGAAAGAGAAAAAAAACAATGAAATATTATGGACTGAGTTTATATATTTTGACAGAGAGAGACAGCACAAAAGACGTGTAAATAAAAACCAGATATCGGTTTTAACGACTAATTTGTTTGGATAAAACTAAACAACATGAAAAAAAAAAAGCAATATTGGATGTTGTG
>NW_028118376.1:0-75541 GCF_965113295.1 Leuciscus leuciscus | reverse complement strand
CCCCTATCTTCTGCTGGTTCGGACTGGTTTCTACCCCCCTGGCACAGGTCACACTGTTCTATGTCCCTGAGACAGCCAAAGGCCTTCATCTACGACCTAAATTGGCCCTCGCTTCCCCGTCCTCCTTCAGCTGCTAGAAAACCTCACAGAAACATATGATTAAACATGATTGGAAACGAATGATTATAAGAAACGCTGGATTTTCCGCAACAGTTTTTGTTTTTGTTTTTTTTATACTTTATTTTGTGTGCATTTTTTTAATTTTCACAAAGAACAAAATAACAACTAGAAGGGTACTACAAATACAGGTCTTCCATTTGTTTCATAAATTTGGGTGAGTTACATAACAAGTCCATTTCCACCATCGTATTTTCCATTTATGTGCTTCCAGTCTCAGGTCATGGGTCATTTTTTCCATTGCAAATATTTCCTCCATTATATTCCTCCATTGGTCCAGACTCAAAGGTTCACTTTTCAACCAATTCCTCGTTATAACTTTCTTACTTGATATCAGCATCACTTTGATTAGATACATGTCTTCCCCTTTAACAACATCTTTAGGTAACAGGCCTAAATACAGAGACTGTGGGTCATTCGGTATTTTGTAACCCAACATTTTTTCCATTTCTGTTACAATAGATACCCAGTAGGGGCGAATTTTTATACATGACCAAAATACATGAGAGTGATTGACATTGACGTCCCCGCAGAGTCTCCAACACTGTTGTTGTTTTTTTAACTGTTTACTTTTAATGAGGGGTGTAATAAAGTATCTCACCAAGTTCTTCCAGCCAAATTCTCTCCATTGTCTGGAGCTAGTAGAAGTTTGTTATAAAAGACAGATCGACTGCCAATCATTCTCTGTTAATTTAAGCTGCAGTTCTACTTCCCATTTCTGTTTTATGTATAGTGAGTCAAACCTATTGCAATTTTGTAAACATTTGTACAGCCTGGATACAGTTTTTGAGGGTAAATGTCTGTATGCCCCTGCGATCATATCTATTAATTCACTGCCCTCTTGAGAGAGGTGATTTTCAATGTCTGTATTATAAAAATGTCTTAGTTGGAAATACCTAAATAAATCAGAGTTTTCAAGGTCAAATTCCCTCTTCATGTTTTCAAAAGATTTAAACTTTTTACCCTCTGTTAATGTACACACTGCGGTGATTCCCTTGTCAGTCCATCTTGTAAATGTGCTATCCATCTGACCACTTCTGAATTTTGGAGAGTACAATGGCCAGATCAACAATTTACAATCCCCCTCCATTTTGTATTTATTCAGTATATCCCACCAGATCTTAATTGTTGTATCTACTATAGGATTTGGTTCTATAGGTTGGTTAGATGTTTTCTCACCTAACCTTGTTTGTGGTTGGCATGTTCCGTAGTTAAGCTCAGTGGCCCTCATTTATCAATCTTGCGCAGAAATGGGCGTATATGTTGGCGTAAGATTATGCTTACACTCCTCTCACCGCCTGATGTATGAAGCTGTGCGTACCTTTGAAATCCAGGTGTACGCAATACCTGACCTTGAGAAATGCCGCGGCTGAAAACGATCGTCATTAGAATAACACGCCCCTATATATTCAAGTCTCCGCTTCCCCCACGCCCTCATTTTACGCCATGGACACACGGAAGACGGCAAAGAAGAGAAACTTCTTTGAGAAAGAGAAAGCGAAACCAGGGAAGTGGAAAGAAACAAAATTGATTTCTAGATTTTTATTATTAATGACGCTTATTGTTATTTAGAAGAAGAATGTCGTTATTATTATTATTTGTATTATTATTATTATTATTTAAAAGAAGAAGAATGTCATTTTTATTATTTTGTCAGTCTGAATTATTTTTTTGGTCATTGAAAGCCTTTCATTACTAAACCCAGTCCGTGCACACCTGCCGGGCCTAACCCTGGCCTAACCATCGTTTCAAAGAATAGTACAACGGCAAGCGCGTCAAGCGCGTCCGTTTGGGGAGGTGCGCGCGCAGTCTGCGGAGACTCGCGCTGCGGAGCCAGGCGAAAGTATAAACAAGGCTTGAAACGTCAGGTAAAGCGCACAGGCTCGCAACTGAAGGAATACATATGCCTACAATTCAAATGCTTTGGTAAAGTCACACAACTTAAACATTGAAGTCCATGTTGCACAAAAATAAACACTGAAGTTTATAATTACTATGTTGTTGTTTTTTTACAGTGGGTCATAATATATCATATCTTTTAGTTTGTCAGTGCGTTTTGTGGTGTTAGGAATTGTTTTTCTGCGCATTTCCCGCACTCAAAACGTGCGTACACCACCTCCTGAGCTGGCGTAGGATTTGAGCGTGCCGTACGCCAACGTTCATATTGATAAATCTCAAAGTCACCGTGGTTTTGTGTACGCCAGGTGTACGCTGGAAATTTGGTGTACGCACTTTTGATAAATGAGGGCCATTGTGTTTCCATTTGGAGTAATATTCTGACGAGCACCAATAAATGATATATCTCAACTGGGCAGCTAAAAAATATTCTTTAAAATTTGGAAGGGCAAGTCCTCCTCTTTTTTTCTCTAGTTGTAGAGTTTTGAGCTTAACCCTTGGTCTTGCCCCCTTCCAAATAAATCTACTCACTTGTTTGTCCCATTTATCAAATTGAGTTTTTGGTATACAAATTGGCAGTGAAATGAATAAGTACAGCAATCTAGGCAACACATTCATTTTTATCACCTCTATCCTTGAGCTTAAATACATTACTAGTGTTGCCCATTTTGTCAGATCTTTTTGTATAACTTCATTAATCTTATTATAGTTAGCCTCATATAATGTGTTTAGTTCTCTAGTCAGATAAACACCTAAATATTTAATTTTTCCTGAATCCCATTTTAATTTGTAAGCTCGTCTGATTGAGTCAGCTGGTCTGTATTTTATACAAAGAACTTGGGTTTTTGAAATGTTTAACTTATACCCAGATTTCCCTCCAAAATCTTTTAGTAACGTTAAAAGTTTAGGAAACGTATAATCCGGATTGCTGAGGTATATGATAATATCATCTGCAAAGAGACCTAACTTATGTTCATCCTTAGCGACTGTGATTCCTTTAAGTTCTTTACTTTGTCTTATATACTGAGCCAAAGGCTCTATAAACAAGGCAAATAGGGAGGGGCTCAGACAGCATCCCTGCCTCGTCCCTCTGAAGAGCTCGAATCTGTCTGTTAAGTCGCCATTTATTTTAATTCTAGCCACTGGTTTATCGTATAGGGCCTGTATACATTTAATGATAGTTTTATCAAAACCCATTCTTTTCAAAACCGCAAAAAGGAAGTTCCAGCTGACTCTATCAAAAGCCTTTTCCGCGTCAAGACTTACTAAGGCTGTAGGAATACTCTGTTTATTGACTTCATTAATTATATGTAATGTGCGCCGAATGTTATCTTGCGTTTGGCGACCTTTTATAAAACCTGTCTGGTCCTCATCTATCAGGTCTGGGAGGAAGGTTTCTAATCTTCTAGCGATTATAGACGTGAATAATTTGTAATCCACATTCAAAATGGAAATTGGACGATAGGATTCACATAACTCTTTATTTTTACCTTCCTTTGGTATGACTGTTATCATGGCCTCTTTCCAAGAGGGAGGACACTTTGCATGTTTGAGTGTCCAATTGAAAGATTCCAACATTAGAGGGGCAAGGTCTTCTTTATAAACTTTGTACCATTCGTTAGGATAGCCATCTGTCCCTGGGCTTTTTTTGCTTTTCAATCTACTGATAGCATTATCAAGCTCTTTTTTAGTAATGGGTGAATTTAATGATCCATTTTGAGTAGTTCCTATGGAGGGGAGATCTAATTCAGCTAAATAATCTTCAATTTCTTTTTTATCTACTTGTTCTGAATGATTATACAGAGATTTATAATATTTATGAAATATATTTTTTATGTCCTTACTTTCTGGATCTCTGATTTTGTTAATTGAGTTCCTTATTTGCTGTGATCTTAATCTTTTTGCTAATATTTTGGTTGCTTTGGGACCTGATTCATAAAAGATTTGTTTTGTGAATCTCAGTTTCTTTTCTGTCTCCTCATTTGCCATGTCTGATAATTGTTTTATAATTCCTTTTATAATTCCAGCCAATTTATCACTCTTATCTGTATGTTGTTGTTTTTCTAGTTTTCTCACATTTTGTTCTAATTCAGCTCGTAGTAGCTTTTTCTTTTTTTTAATGTGAGCTAGCCTTGATATCAGGTTTCCTCTCATCACTGCTTTTATAGTGTCCCATAATATTGTTGGCTCTATTTGTTCATCCTTATTATTGGCTATACAGTCTTGAATCTCTTTTTTGATTTCTTGCACCACGATTTCATTATTAAGAATATTAACATACATTTTCCATAATGTTGTTTTGTTTGGACTATCAAGGTGTATAGTTAAGTGTATAGCATTGTGATCTGACACATCTGCTATTCCGATTTCACAGTCTATTACCCGATGTCTATCCATTGTATTCATCAGAAAGTAGTCAATCCTAGAATGTACCTTATGAGCAGCAGAATAATGTGTATAGTCTCTCTCTAATGGATGCAGAACTCTCCAAACATCACACAGACCTGCATCTTTTATTAGAATATTAAGATTCTTGGATTTGATGTTTTTATATCTTTTAGTACTTGTTGTGTCTTTAGTGTAATTCAAAATTGTGTTCCAATCGCCTCCACAAATCAAAATTCCCTCACTGATTATTGTTATTTGTCAAACAATAAGTTAAAGAATGATTTGTCTTCCTCAGGGGGTGCATACACATTAATTAATGTGACAACAGTATTATCAATCCTCCCTTTAACAATCACATATCTGCCATATTTATCAGAACATTCCTCAGTCAATTCAAAATGAACAGTGTTTGAAATTAGGGTAATAACTCCTCTCCTTCTGCTATTCTTGAACGAACTATAATAGGAATTTATGTAACCAAGCTTTTTAAATTTCTCATGTTCTACATTTGACATATGAGTTTCTTGTATGAATATCACTTGCATTTTATCTCTTTTCAATTTCGTTATCACCCTACTCCTCTTTATCGGATTTCCCAGACCATTTACATTTATTGTCTCAATTTTCAGTTTACATGACCCACTCATACCCTGAGTAAATTATTTCTGTAGACCCCACTAGTGAACCGGAACTATTAACGAAAACAAAAAAGTTTAAAAAATAAAATGAACAAAGACAATGAAACCGGGGATACCTGTGACTCCAACTCAAAGGGAAAAATGTCTCTCCCCACTGGGCCCCGTCGGTAGGCCTAGGGTAGTGTCTCCCGTAAGGGGAGGGGACCCTATGTAAGGTTTGGAAACTACTTCCATCCTAAGTGTCCAACGTCCTAACTCCTTCTCTGGTGCCTCTCCTTCAGTCCTGTGAATTACAGTGGCCTTCCTGTGTCAATAATGCAAACACTCCTCATCATTCATTTTTTCCTGCTTCTCTGAAACTCCATCACTTTCTCTTTTGCCCTCTGCGCCGTAGGGACTCTGTGCTCTCGCCGGGGACGCGCCTCCCGCTGCCATCCCAAGGACCTCTGTAGTCGAGTCTCCATAGCGACTTCTTCCGTAACCGCTGCCGGCACCTCCACTTCCAAGCCCCGCTTCCGCAACTCCATCCCAGCTTCGTGTGCGCTGCTGTATGTTCCAACACCACTCTCCCAATGGATTCGTATGCTTGTGTAGGGTGTTTGGAAACGGACACCTTTTTCCTTCAGCACTTTCTTAATCTCTTGATATGCCATGCGTTTTTGGACGATCTCAGTAGCATAGTCGTGGTCAAAATAAATGTTTCTCCCATTTGACTGAATGCGTCCTTTTTTCCACACTTCTTTGAGGATTAGCTCTTTAGTAGTATATTCTTGAAAATTTACTATAATATGTCTCGGGTTATTATTGGGTCGGGGCTTGGCTGTGAAGAGACTGTGGGCTCGCTGAATTTTAAGATCCAAGTCCGCTGGCAAAGGTAACTCACGTTTGAGGAAATCTGTCACGAATTGCGTCACCGACTTCCCTTCCTCTCCTTCTCCAACCCCGAAAAGGCGAATGTTGTTCCTTCGCGAACTGGATTCGAGATCGGTCAGTTTGTTTTGGATACTCCTCTGTCGCTTAATGCTTTCAGTCAGCACTTCAGTCAAATCCAGTGTCATGTCCTCAACACGTCCCACGCGATTCTCCGCTTCTTCCATTCTTTCAGTCAGGCCTCCCACTTCCACCGTCAGGTTGTCAAGTTTATTACCCATCTCCTGGCGCAGGGCATTGATGTCCTTCCTTAGTTTGTCATTGTCCTCCTTCAGTTCGGATTTAAGCGTTTCTATTGCTTCCAATATAGCACTCGAGGTTTTGTTAGTTCCGCCCGGGCTCGTGCTTGCTTGCTCGGTTGGGTTGCTAGCTTTTGTTGCGGTTATTGATTTGTCTCCTTTAGGCATTTTTCGTCTTTTTGGCCTTTAATGTTTTGAACCCCACTCAAATGTTTAACTTACTCTATTAATGGATAATATATCGTCGAGTTTTGGTGGGTATTTTCCATCAATTTCGGAGAGCGGTCACCAAACACGTCTGTCTCGTTACGCCATCACCGGAAGTCCGTTTTAAATGTTTTTAATGTTGAGGTTAGCGGTTAGCCTGATATGAAAACATGGGTTAGGCTAGGGTTAGGGTATGTCCTCTGTTCATAACCCCTCCTCAAGCCCCTGTTGGCTCACTTTGGACCAAGGTATTACTTGGCCTGATGAAGCCCCGGCGAGGCCCCGGAAGTGACAGTGGAAACGCGACTGGCGATGGCACACACTAGCTGCTCGCTTTTGTGCCCGACAGTGGAAACAAGGCTCATGTGGCAACAACAACAGCTGTCATATAATTTCTCAGTGAGAAATATTAGTAAAATCAGCACTGAAACCTTTCAGAGGAAGGAGAAAATAACGGATAATTTTTTCTAATGTTGACAGAATTTTAGTAGTAAAATGGAATAATGTCTCATTGTTCAACAATATGTATTGATTTGTTAATCAATGTTAAATCAATGATGTATTACTCTCCTCTTCACAGATTTAACTCGTCTTACTATGGATGTCTGGCATGGAGAGTTGTGGTAATGGCTACGCTGATGCGAAACACCTCCGATAGCGATGTGGAGGCCCAGCTGATCTATGCCCTCACGCTGCCCGTGTCCTGCGCTATAATCCTGATCAACCTGCTCATAATCCTGGCCATCACCTGCAGCCGTCAGCTTCACAACTCGCAGAACTACTTCTTCGTTAGCCTGCTGGTGGCCGACCTGTGCACAGGTGTTGCTCTTCCCTTCATTCCCTGGATGGGCCTGAACCGCCCGCTCAGCTTCTCCTCCTGTCTGCTGGTGCACATTTTCCCTAACTTTCTGTTCCTGGCCTTCCTCTCTAACCTTGTACTGGTGCACTACGAGCGTTATCGGAGTATCGTGAGTCCCCTCCGGCGTGGACAACTCTGGCTGCATCGGCGATTTGCTCTCGCTCTGCTAGCCGCGTGGATGCTGCCGCTACTGTTCGCTCTGTTGCCTGCCTTCGGCTGGAACAACAAGGCTATTCATGACCGGAACGGTTGTTGTCCAGAAACCAATAGCACGGCACATTCTAACTGTGTGGCATTGTCTGGAGAGCGTTGCTGTACATACCGTAGTGTCTTTCCTAATGCTTTCATCTATTTGGAGGTGTATGGCCTACTGGCACCCGCTATCCTCTCCATTGCTGCGATGACGTGCCGTGTGCTGTGGATCACCCGAGAACAGCTGAGGGACATCCAGCGTCTGCAACGGGCCGTGGCAAATAAGGGATACAGACGGAGACTGGAAATGCGATACGCTTGTTGTGTGGCAGCCGTTTCCCTCGCCTTCTTGGCCTGCTGGGTGCCCTACATTGTTTACACTCATATAGGCATGGAGTTTTTGCTTCGTCGGGGAGGAAAGAGCGATCGCACGGGCCACATTGTGCTGTCCTGTGTTGGGGTCGGGGGAATTGCTGTCGTGCCCCTTCTTCTGGGACTTGCCAACAGGGAGTACACAGATCCGGTCAAGAAACTGTTCCGCAAACTGTGGCACCGCTGCGGTGTGCAAAGTGTGCAAATGGACCCTAGCATTCGAATCTGTCGCAGCTGATGTGATTGACTTTCAATTGAAGTTTAGATTTACAATGTTCATAAGATGAACTGTGATTTTGGTTTCATTCTCAAAACAAAAATGGTTTGGAAACCGAGAACAAAATCAGCTGTTTTGGAACAAATGATTAAATTTGGGAGACAATAACTTTATTTATCATGCAGTTTCAACTTTATAACTTTGTAGAACTTCTACATTCACAAACAGCTTTATCACACACTGCATGAAAGGGAGTGTTCGAAAAACCATAATAGGGGCACTTTAAATAAAACCCACAATAATGCTTTTGAATGTATTGAACCTGCTTTATTGAGGCTCTCAGCAGTTCAGACCTGTGCAGTCGGTTGGGAGGTAATTTGAATACAATATGGATTTACTTCTATTTTTGGAATTGTTATGGTTAGGGTTAAGTATTTGGGTTCCAGTGTTTTGGAACAGGTTTTCTCTCATAGACAGATGCCCTAACATTCTATGTTAGATTTTCCTAATGCCACGCAGAACTCATTGGTTCTCGTGTAATGACCAGCAGAGCAGCCGCCTCCTTCATGCTTTGTAGAGGTACGATGTTCTGGTGTTGGTATGTAATCTTTTTCTTTCTCCCAAAACATTTGCCAAAAACAACTGTCTCATCCACTTCTAGAACATTGTTCCATTTTTCCAGCTTTGGAACAAGTTACTTCAAGGTGTTCTTGAGGCAACAAGTGAGCTTCATTGGATTATAGTAATTTCCTGTCATCCTCTCATTAACTGTTTTGTTGTGATTTCCCTAGAAAGTTTGAGATGACAAACCTGGACCTGTAGTTAGATAATCAGGCCGGTAAGGTTTGAGGTTGCTGGCATTATACAGCACAAATGAACAACCAGAGGCGCAGTTGCCAAAAACAGTAAAAGTACTAGAATAAGAAAAAGTACTTGAGTAATAAAATAATTACATGAGCAAGATTGTAGTCAATGCAAAGACTGGAAAAATGCAAATGGCTAATTAATTCAGATCTGATAAAGCTTCAGCTTGAGCAGTGATGAATTACGTAAATTCTAAATCATACCTCAAGTACTTACAAGTGGCTGTTACAAGTTGTTTTATGGCTATATTAGTCACTGTTACTGTGAGGACTCTGAATAAAGAACACTTTTTTTTAAAACATTTGAAATAAATCCAGTAATGTAAAGCTTAAGTAAGTTCAGTGATGGTTCATTTCTGTTTTAAAAAAAAGAATTTAATTGAGTTCATGTATACTTATAGCCGCTTTGGTTAAAACAGTGATGTCATCATCCAGCTCAGTTCAGTTTTCATATAATGGTGTCAATGCAGGAAGATCAATAATACTGTTGAATATTAAGCCAGTGGCAAGGAATCAAAAGTCAAAGTGACAGAATGGAGAAAAAACCCTTTGGAGAAACCAGACTCAGTCGTTCAGTTCTCCTCTGGCCAACGAACGAACAGTGTATGATTATGATTCAGGCAACATTGCAGGTCAGAGGTCAGATTGGATCGGAATATTCAGGATATTTATCCAGTTCCTCTAGTTGAAGACCGCAGTCATGAAGGTATGGAGACGAGTTTGTTGAGGATCAGAGCCGATGGCTGTCGTGTCGATGAAGACTTCACAGGGGAGAGTGTAGTTGACAATTTCTCTGCAGACACTTCAGGGAGGCGTTGTGGTCGTGTCTAGGCGCAGGTCCACCATCTGATCTGGATACGGCCCGGATCCGGCTGACTACATCATGTGTTGTGGTCGTGTCTAGGCGCAGGTCCTCCATCTGATCTGGACACGGCCCGGATCCGGCTGACTACATCATGCGTTGTGGTCGTGTCTAGGCGCAGGTCCTCCATCTGATCTGGATACGGCCTGGATCCGGCTTACTACATCATGCGCTGTGGTCGTGTCTAGGCGCAGGTCCTCCATCTGATCTGGATACGGCCTGGATCCGGCTTACTACATCATGCGCTGTGGTCGTGTCTAGGCGCAGGTCCTCCATCTGATCTGGATACGGCCTGGATCCGGCTTACTACATCATACGCTGTGGTCGTGTCTAGGCGCAGGTCCTCCATCTGATCTGGATACGGCCTGGATCCGGCTTACTACATCATGCGCTGTGATCGTGTCTAGGCGCAGGTCCTCCATCTGATCTGGATACGGCCCGGATCCGTCTGACTACATCATGCGTTGTGGTCGTGTCTAGGTACAGGTCCACCATCTGATCTGGATACGGCCCGGATCCGGCTGACTCCAGTAAACCTCGGGATAAACAGAGAGACTAACATTAGCGTAGATGCCATTCTTCTTATGATGTAACGAGTACATCGGGTGTTATGGGAAGTGTTCCCAGTTCCGGCTAACCTAGTTTATGCAGCATAACAATCATTTAACTGATTTCAATAATAGAAATTGGTAATGTTCTATGTGAATGCTAGGTTGAAGAGATGTTTTTTTAATTCTAGATTTAAACTGACAGTGAGTCTGCTTCTCCAACAATGCAAAGTGTTGGTGCTAAATATCAACTGGCCAGAATTTTGAGATCGCAATAAACCTGAAGGACTATAATGTGTTAAGAGCTCACTCAAGTACTGCGGAGCTAAACCATTTAGTGCTTTTTAAGTAATTAGCAAGATTTTCAAATGGATGTTGACAGAACCGGGCTAATATGGTCATACTTCCTGGTTCTGGTAAGAACTCGAGCTGCTGTGTTTTGAACCAGCTGTAGTTTGTTTATTAAGCGTGCAGGGCAACCACCCAGTAGAGCATTACAATAATCTAGCCTTGAGGTCATGAACGCATTAACTAATTGTTCCGCATTTGTCATTGAGAGCATATGGCGTAATTTATATATATTTTTAAGATGTATAAATGCGATTTTACAGATACTAGACATGTGACTTTCAAATGAAAGATTGGTATCAAAGAGCACATCCAGGTTCCTAACCGATAACGAGGACTTGACAGAGCAGCCATCAAGTGTTAGACAGTATTCTGGATTATTACTTGAGGACGTTTTTTTGTCCAATAATTAGAATAAATTTTTTTTCAGAATTAAGTAGTAGGAAATTACTAGTCATCCAATTTTTATATCAGCTATACATTCCGTTAATTTTGTGAATTGGTAAGTTTCGTCAGGGCGTGAAGAAATATAGAGCTGAGTATCATCAGCATAACAGTGAAAACTAATGCCATGCTTCCTAATGATATCTCCCAAGCCTATCCAAAAAAGCCTAACCAGCCTATCTCCCAAGCCTTTTCCAAAAAAATAACTTAAAGGCACAATATGTAATTTTCGTCACAAGAGGTCACTTCTTCAAAACAAAGGCTTAGCTTGATGACGCCATAAATGAGTGTGGAATCTTGGGTGGTGTTGTCTTGACTATTCACCTACACAGTCAGTCTGTTTTTATTGTGCTTGAATGCCACAGTCGGCCACTGCCACTCCTTTCGTTTTGTTTGTTTTTCTTACTATTAAAGTTACATTTAATGTTCACTGTGCCGAGCAGGCCGAGGGCTGTGATTGATAATGAGCGAAACCTGCGCGACGCACCGGTCTCGTATCTCTCACGGAGGAGCGACGACAGTGAGGGACGAGAGAGGACCAGGCCTGGACATTTATGGTATGTTTTGTTTATATGTGTTACAATTATGTTTGATATCATAAATTAACATTATTTTAATGAAATAGCCGTGTATGCTGAATTATTACTCATACAGGCACTTTATCTGATGAATTAAAATTGTGGGGTAACGGAGCGCTGTTACTCTGTGTGTTTGCTCTGGGCAGGTATGAGACACTTGTTGCACACTGTAGTAAGCTAGATCGATATTAGAATATCATATTAATAAAAGTTGCTAAATGGCATGCAATTCATTATAAAAAATAAATAAATTGTATGATGAGAAAATGCTGTATTACTGTTACTGTGGCTATGTTAGCGTTAGCCACTTGACAAAATAACATTGTCTCTCAGACATAATACAAACATGTTACTCATGGTAAATCAAGAACACAGATTCAAACAATAACCTATTGTTGCGCTATAACAATAATTAACTTAATTAACAATAATTAAGAAAACAGCGGCTCACCTGTGAAGTAAAATGCATAATATTAAAGTGTCTTTGGTGTTCCTATGGTTTCTGTAGAAGTAAAAGCAAAAATCAAGGGTAACACATATACACATAGTATACACATACTGAAGAAAATTTGTCAGTTCAAAGTATATACAGTATTTATGCTCATATCTGCCCTCAGTTTTACATCGGACTTGTCCATTTTAAAACCTGCTTTCAGGAGCATTGTAAATAAGTGCACATTAAACCTGGAGTGCAGCATAAACCACTCATGACACATTTAGTTTGTGAAAAAACTTTGTGAAAGGATTTATGGATGATAGAGACAATATTCTCCCTTGAGAAACAATCCATTATTCTGCATTCTTTCAATTGAATTATAGACACTTGTAGACACTGTCATACCTTCTTCCCATGCTGACATTCTTCTTAATTTCAGAAAATTATCACTTCTAAGTATGGAAGTATTTTTGTATGCCATAATAAAGAACATTCTTTGTCTTTAGATTGTGGTTTTTATGTCTGAAGGGACGAGGGATGCTTTGGTTAGATTTTAGAAATCTGAGCAAAAGATGATAAATTTACATTAGTGTGACTGTGACGAGAAACAGCAGTGGAGAAATTCCAGATAAACTGCGTAAGAGATATTTTCAGAGGCTAATACTTTGATTTAATGTTGTGCAAAAGAATAGTGGATTATTTGCCTGCTGTAAATAATTTAATGTAAAATGAGTAATATTTTACCATAATAGAGTTGTCAATCATCTTAATACCTTAATAACACGTTAGTTACGGTTAGGCTGAAATTTCAAGCTTCTGGTTTGTAGCACAATACCACCCGGGTTGCTTCAAGTTTCTGTGAGTAAATATAATCCTCATTCCAAATCTGGACAAAACCTAACTATTTATGACCTGTTTGTTACATTTTGCTTTGTGTAGTAACCAGTGGAACACATTTACACGTGTAAACCACATTAAAAAAGCACCTTCCTAGATTAGTTTGTTTGACTTAAGAGGGGTTTTAAACCTGACTTTAAAGTTTATTTGGATCTTACATGTATGAAACAGAATTCATTTTTGTCCATTTATTATTGATATGAAAGGTTTGCAATGACTTCCAGACTGCCTAAAAGCTGCCTTGATCATATGGACACAAGGAGAAAACAAATGTAAAGTTGAGGAGAAGCAGGCCAGCTCTGGATGGGTGTCAGGAGGATGTGTGTAGAGAGAGAGAGAGAGAGAAAGCAAGCAAGCATTCCAGAGCGGTTTTGCTTCTGGTTCAGCCTTACATGGAACACAGAGAGAGAGAGAGAGAGAGAGAGAGAGAGAGAGAGAGAGAGAGAGAGTGTGCTTCTGCTTCTGGTTCAGCCTTACATGGAACACACAGAGAGAGAGAGAGAGAGACAGAGAGAGAGAGAGAGAGATTTACAAAACTTTATTTAAAAACAACACAAAATCTTCAACAATTCACATTGTATGGAAATTTTTTTTAAAGAAATAAAATAAAATAAATTACATTTTCAAAACCAGATGTCCATCAGAAACAACACACAAAACATCATTAACACACCACAAATCATTGAAACCCCTCTCATTGTTTACAAGACTAAAGAATGCAAATTCTGTTTTTAGTCTGCCAGCTACTAATTTCCTAAACATCATTTCAACATTGATACTATTAAGTTGTAAAACTTGATTTTTACTGGTTTTCCATATTGCCAATTTCGCAGTTCCTATTAAATAATTTAACAAAAACATCTTCCTTCTTTTTGAGAAATTATATTTCACACCCCCTATAAAAACTTCATCTGAGAATTCTTCACCAAAAGCTTGAAACAAACTACTAAGAGCATCGAAAAGACCTTCCAATCTTTTACATTTTAAAAACAAATATTCTAAATTCTCTACTTCCCCACAGAACCTACATCCCACCCCAACTGCTGGGTTCAGGTGCGCCACATGTTTGTCCGTAGCTATTGCACCATGAATTATTCTCCATTGAAGATCCACTGTTCTTTTCTCGACTGGAGGTTTACCAGAGGTTCTCCATCTATCTCTTACAAGAAACTCTGGCTTTAACAAAACTGGCCACCTTGAGATCTTTTGTCCTCTAAAGCCCTATTCGCACGGGATTAGTATTACCTAGGGACCTCCGGTAATTTGTAATAATCGCAGAGGTCGTCTGTGATTTTTATCCCGTGCGAATCTGCCATGTCTGTAAAAATTCCCCCGAAAATTACCTACCGTATTTCGGCCAACACAGGGGTCCTCTGATAATACCAGTCCCGTGCGAATCCCCATGTCTGTGATTTGGGCTGTTTTTCTGTGAGCCTATCGTTTCCTAAAGAACGTAATAACCATTATGGGCCGTTTAACAGTCCATTTTACGTCTGTATTAAAACTATATTAACAATAAAATCTCTCGATATGCTCTCCAATCCGATTATAGTTTTTCTCCAATAAAAACTATGAAGTGCTGCAAAAGAGAAAACAAACTACAGTAAAGACGTGATCCGGAAGCTCAACTCGGACCGTTGTCATGGAAACGTCAAATTAAGTATTTTGGCGCAACATGGAAGCTCTCTTTGGAAAGTTTGGACGCTTTTTGTGGTAGTGTAATTTAGTAGTCTGTATCGTGGAGCATTTCTTTGTCTCACACGGCCTCTAAAGACGTCCATCCTGTAAGTATCTCAAGAAATCAAAGTGTGAAAGAGTAAAAATGATATAAAATGAAATAAACCAAATAAAATGAATAGAAAAACAAGCCTATCGCGACGTTTCGGTATTTATAATACCTTCTTCAGGCAGGCTTGTTGTAAATATGGACAAAGAATAAAAGAAAAGAAGATATATTATATATTTATACAATAATATCATATTCTATAATATATATCAATTTCTCTAATAAATTGGTTTTAAATAAGTTCTTTTTTTGAATTGCAATACTGCAGCGCGATCTTTCGTTTCAGCACATTCAGCTAGTGAAGTGTGAATGGGGGTTGGTCGCACTCTGTAAAGTCCGTAAACTCGAGGAATTACGAACATTTATTTGCCCGTGATTGAATGAGGCCACCAAAAACACAGACGTCAGGGGGTAATTTCTTTAAGAAATTACCCCCTGACGTCTGTGTTTTTGGTGGCTCATTCACACGGGCAAATAAATGTTCGTAATTCCCTCGAGTTTACGGACTTTACAGCGTGCGCCCACCCATTCACACTTCACTAGCTGAACGTGCTGAAACGAAGATCGCGCTGCAGTATTGCAATTCAAAAAAAAGAACTTATTTAAAACCAATTTATTAGAGAAATATATAGAATATCATATTATTGTATAAATATATAATATATCTTCTTTCACTTTTATTCTTTGTCCATATTTACAACAAGCCTGCCTGAAGAAGGTATTATAAATACCGAAACGTCGCGATAGGCTTGTTTTTCTATTCATTTTATTTGGTTTATTTCATTTTATATCATTTTTACTCTTTCACACTTTGATTTCTTGAGATCCTTACAGGATGGACGTCTTTAGAGGCCGTGTGAGACAAAGAAATGCTCCACGATACAGACTACTAAATTACACTACCACAAAAAGCATCCAAACTTTCCAAAAGAGCTTCCATGTTGCGCCAAAATACTTAATTTGACGTTTCCATGACAACGGTCCGAGTTGAGCTTCCGGATCACGTCTTTACTGTAGTCTGTTTTCTCTTTTGCAGCACTTCATAGTTTTTATTGGAGAAAAACTATAATCGGATTGGAGTAGAGCATATCGAGAGATTTTATTGTTAATATAGTTTTAATACAGACGTAAAATGGACTGTTAAACGGCCCATAATGGTTATTACGTTCTTTAGGAAACGATAGGCTCACAGAAAAACAGCCCAAATCACAGACATGGGGATTCGCACGGGACTGGTATTATCAGAGGGAACCCTGTGTTGGCCGAAATCTGGTAGGTAATTTTCGAGGGAATTTTTACAGACATGGCAGATTCGCACGGGATAAAAATCACAGACGACCTCAGCGATTATTACAAATTACCGGAGGTCCCTAGGTAATACTAATCCCGTGCGAATAGGTCTTTTGATATCTTTTCAAACATGTCCAGCTGTGGAGTTTAAAAAGACAAAAATGAACCGACGGATTCATCCTCTTGTCTTTCGCCGACGACAGCAGCAACTCTTATTTTTGGAAAGTCGGGTTCATTGTTCGAGTCTGACGAAAATCCTTGTCCAATGTTTTTCCTGTAGCCGCTTGGTAATACATTAACAATCTCTTCCACCAGCTTTTCCGTCAAGCGCAAAGACTTTAATCCTGTCATTTCTTTTAAGGTTTCCACAGATTCCCATCGGTCATTAATAAAAAGTTGCCCCAACTTCACAATGCCATGTCTTTGTAAACATGCACGCACGCTTACAGCTGACAAAAGTCTTGTCTGAATCATTGGGTTAAAAAACAAAGCATTCCTCTCGTATCCAACTCCCAGATTCATCAACATCTCTTTCCACTTTAAAAACAGTTCTCCAAGAGTGCAACATTGACCGGTAAAAGGGTGTAATCTCAGACAGATTCACTTTATGCAGTTCCATTAAAAACAGATGTCTGTCTAATTTAAGACCACCAGTTTTTTGTAGAATCATTTTTGCAGTCTCAGTCCAGGTTAAGTCCTTACAATACAGGAACCTCTGCGCTGCTTGTATTCTAAAAGGTTAGGCCTTTCCTAACTGAGCATGCAACACAACTTCTCGTCCAGGCCCTGGTCATTACTAGGCTTGACTACTGCAATGCTCTTCTGGCTGGACTTCCATCATGTGCAACTAAACCTCTACAAATGATTCAGAACGCTGCAGCTCGTCTTGTCTTCAACGAGCCCAAGAGGGCCCACGTCACTCCTTTGTTCATCTCTCTGCACTGGCTACCTCTCTCTGCTCGCATCAAGTTCAAGGCACTGACGCTTGCTTACAGATCTGTCACAGGCTCAGCTCCCTCCTACTTTCACTCACTCCTACAAGTCTACATCCCTACCAGAAGCCTTCGATCGGTCAACGAGCGACGTCTCGTGGTCCCATCACAGAGAGCCAAAAAATCACTTTCCAGAACATTCTCATTCACAGTTCCATGCTGGTGGAATGATCTCCCCACCGGCATCCGGAATGCAGAATCCATGACAACATTCAAAAAAGAGCTGAAAACTCTTCTCTTCCGTGAGCACTTAACCTCATAAAAATTTTTTTTTTTTTTTAAATATATATATTTTCCTGTAAATTCTCGCTTATCGGGTCTATGCTACTCTGAATAATGCCTGAACTTCGTATTTTGAGCACTTCTTGCGTTGTTTTTTGCCTCTTCACGATGACTTGCTTAATTTAGTCCCAATTTGTAAGTCGCTTTGGACAAAAGCGTCTGCTAAATGACTAAATGTAAATGTAAAAGCACAGATCTTGCTCCTCACATCCACCAGACCTTGACCTCCCTCGTACACTGGAAGGTAGAGTGCTGCCGCTCGAATCCAATGCTCTCCACTCCAAAAAAACTCCACAAATGTCCTCTGTATTTTACAAATCAAATCTTCAGGTGGTTCCATTACAATGAGTCTATGCCACAAAGTAGAGGCAGCCAGATTGTTCACAACCAGAACTCTTCCTCTGTATAACATCAATGGTAATAGCAATTTCCATTTAAACAATCGGGCAGACACCTTTTACATTTACATTTACATTTTACATTTACATTTAGTCATTTAGCAGACGCTTTTATCCAAAGCGACTTACAGATTAGGACTAAATTAAGCGAGTCATCATGAAGAGGCAAAAACAACGCAAGTAGTGCTCAAAATACGAAGTTCAGGCATTATTCAGAGTAGCATAAACCCGACAAGTGAGGTTTTAAAGGGAAGGGGAAGGAATTTTTTTTTTTTTTCAGGATTCCCTCCCAATTCCTATTCTGAAAAACTGTTTATTTTCCCAAAAACACCCTAGCATTTTCAGCCCATCTCTTTCCCACAACAATCCACCAGGTAGTTTTGGAGGTCCTTGCCCACCCTTCCACTGACCAATAATAAGTCCCTCACTTTTTCCCCAATTTACCCTTGCTGAAGATGCCTTCCCATAATTCCTCATTGTTACAGTTAAAATATTAACATCATTTTGATTTGAAATAAAAACAGTAACATCATCAGCATAAGCTGAAATGGAGATTCCATGCATAACACTAATTCCACTGAGATCCCTTCTTAGCCTGCACAGCAATGGCTCAATAACAAGGCTATATAATTGTCCAGACAGTGGACAGCCTTGCCTAATCCCTTTTAACACCGGTATTGGCGCACTCAACCCTCCACCAGCTTTCACAATCACAAAAACATCAGAATATAGCAGTTGAATGTATGATATAAAATTCTTCCCAAATCCAACATTTTTCAACATTTTTGTATGATTGACTCTATCGAAAGCCTTCTCTTGGTCCAATGACAGCACACCTAGGTCAACATTATTGAATTGATTAAGATCAATGACATCTCTTAAAAAAAAAAGATTATCCATAATTGACCTATTAGGAATACAATATGTTTGATCTCTGTGAACTAATACCTCCAAAACATGTTTCAATCTATTTGCTAAGCATTTTGAAAGTATTTTATAGTCCATGCACAATAAAGAGACAGGTCTCCAGTTCTTAAGAAAGCACAAATCCCCCTTTTTAGGGAGCAAGGAAAGGACTGCTCTTCGACAGCTCACAGGAAGTAGCTTATTCCTTATACTCTCCAATAAAACTTCATACAAGTCACTTCCCAATACACTCCAAAATGTCTGATAAAACTCTGCCGGCAAGCCATCAATTCCTGGCGAACGGCCATTTGTCAACTGTCCCATTGCCTCAGTGATCTCCTGGAAAGTAATCTTTCCATCCAAGGATTCCTTCTGTTCATTAGTCAATGTTGGTAGATCACTCAGCAAATCAGACACACATTCAAGATCACAAGTCTCAGCATCATATAGATCCGTATAGAAATGAATTGCCAGTTTCCTTATTTCCAATGGGTCAGAGGTTATGACCCTGTCAGGCCGCCGAAGATGATACATTTGCTTTTGTTGAACAGCTCTCTTTTCAAGATTAAAAAAATATGAGGAAGGAGCATCCATGTCCTTAATAGAACAAATTCTTGCTCTTATTAATGCTCCTTTCACTTGTTCTTGTAATAATAAACCAAGTTCTTTCTTTTTATTTAAATGTAATTTTTTTTATCTGTTCAGCATTATTTATCACAAGAATGTTCTCCAAAGCCTGTATATCCCTTTGAAGTTTGTGTATCGCTGCTTTCACCATGGAAGTAGAATGTGAACTATAATTTTGACAAAAGGTTCTTATGTTTGCTTTACCAACCTCCCACCACACAAGCACATTTTCAAAAGAAACCTTTTTAAACTTCCAGTCATTCCCCCCCCCAAAATAATAATTCTCGCAAAATAAAGCATCTTGCAATAGTTTAGTATTGAAATGCCAAAAATAGTTTGGTTTTGAAGTTCTTTTCATATTCAAAGCAAACAACATCAAATGGTGATCTGAGAAACCAACGGGTAAAATTGAAACATCCGTTATTTTGTTGTTCCATTCTTTACCTATATAAAATCTATCTAATCTAGCTACGCTAACCCTATTATTAGATACTTTGAGCCAAGTATACTGTTTAATTGCTGTATTCCTCCTTCTCCAAATATCTATTAATTCAAACTCTTTTAACATTTTTTAACAATAGGTTAGGGTTAGGTTAGGGTTAGGTTAGGTTAGGGTTAGGGTTAGGGTTAGGTAGGGAGGTAAAAACGACTTTCACCCTCATTAGTAACCACCCTCATTTGCATAAAGGGCATCTGATTGGCCGAATCTTAACTGTCCATATATCTGCAACGGTGTGTTTTATCTGTACGAAACTTGGTTTATATAGTAATTGATGTATGGCTAGTCGACTGGTGGTGGTTTGGTGCGCCTCTAGCGCCACCAGGTGTGTAGACACGGTACTGCACTTTATTTTTTAGATTTGTTTTTTTTTAACAGGGGTCTATTTTATAAATTGCTGTTGTATCTAGGGTTATTTTATATAGGGGTGGTCTATCCTGGTATATTTTGGGTAGGGTCTGTGTAGGTCCCGCCAGTGGTCAGTGTTTTTTGGTTTTGTTTTCTGTTTTTTTGTGCAGGTGGTGGGTAGGTTTAGCTGGTTAGGTGAGGTAGCGTGCCAGGCCTTTGGCCTTTGACCCTGCATCCATGCAGACGCCCTGACGCAAACTGAACTTGAGTTTTCCCCCAGCTGTTCACCTGTCAATGCAAAATGGTTGCATTTGCCGTGCATATCAGCACGAGTGCTGAAACAGCACCAATGCTGACAGGTAAGTGTCTATTTCTATAGATAGATTGATGGATGGAGTGATGGATGGATGGATGGATGGATGGATGGATGGATGGATGGATGGATGGATGGATGGATGGATGGATGGATAGATAGGTACATGAGTTGAAACAACTTTTTGTTAAAAAAAATGTTTTTGTTAAAAAAAATGTTTTTGTTTGAAAAAGTGAATGTTTTTTAGGCCTGTGTTACATTGATGGATGGAGTGATGGAGTGATGGATGGATGGATGGATGGATGGATAGATAGATGAATAGATGAATATATAGATACATGAGTTTAAACCACTTTTTGTTAAAAAAAATATGTTTTTGTTTGAAAAAGTGAATGTTTTTAGGCCTGTGTTATACATGGATGGATGGAGTGATGGATGGATGGATGGATGGATGGATAGATAGATAAATAGATAGATAGATGAATAGATGAATATATAGATACATGAGTTTAAACAACTTTTTGTTAAAAAAAAAAAAGTTTTTGTTTGAAAAAGTGAATGTTTTTAGGCCTGTGTTATACATGGATGGATGGAGTGATGGAGTGATGGAGTGATGGATGGATGGATGGATAGATAGATGGATAGATGGATAGATGGATAGATGAGTTTGATCGACTGTTTGTTCATATTTTTTTATTGTTTTGTGTTAAATATTGAAAGTAGTCTTTGGACTAATGGTTAGTTTGGGTTTAGGGTTAGTTTGGGGCTATGGTTAGGTTAGGGTTAAAATGGCATATAGGTAGGGAGGTAAAAACGACTTTCACCCTCATTAGTAACCACCCTCATTTGCATAAAGGGCATCTGATTGGCCGAATCTTAACTGTCCATATATCTGCAACGGTGTGTTTTATCTGTACGAAACTTGGTTTATATAGTAATTGATGTATGGCTAGTCGACTGGTGGTGGTTTGGTGCGCCTCTAGCGCCACCAGGTGTGTAGACACGGTACTGCACTTTATTTTTTAGATTTGTTTTTTTTTAACAGGGGTCTATTTTATAAATTGCTGTTGTATCTAGGGTTATTTTATATAGGGGTGGTCTATCCTGGTATATTTTGGGTAGGGTCTGTGTAGGTCCCGCCAGTGGTCAGTGTTTTTTGGTTTTGTTTTCTGTTTTTTTGTGCAGGTGGTGGGTAGGTTTAGCTGGTTAGGTGAGGTAGCGTGCCAGGCCTTTGGCCTTTGACCCTGCATCCATGCAGACGCCCTGACGCAAACTGAACTTGAGTTTTCCCCCAGCTGTTCACCTGTCAATGCAAAATGGTTGCATTTGCCGTGCATATCAGCACGAGTGCTGAAACAGCACCAATGCTGACAGGTAAGTGTCTATTTCTATAGATAGATTGATGGATGGAGTGATGGATGGATGGATGGATGGATGGATGGATGGATGGATGGATGGATGGATGGATGGATGGATGGATAGATAGGTACATGAGTTGAAACAACTTTTTGTTAAAAAAAATGTTTTTGTTAAAAAAAATGTTTTTGTTTGAAAAAGTGAATGTTTTTTAGGCCTGTGTTACATTGATGGATGGAGTGATGGAGTGATGGATGGATGGATGGATGGATGGATAGATAGATGAATAGATGAATATATAGATACATGAGTTTAAACCACTTTTTGTTAAAAAAAATATGTTTTTGTTTGAAAAAGTGAATGTTTTTAGGCCTGTGTTATACATGGATGGATGGAGTGATGGATGGATGGATGGATGGATGGATAGATAGATAAATAGATAGATAGATGAATAGATGAATATATAGATACATGAGTTTAAACAACTTTTTGTTAAAAAAAAAAAAGTTTTTGTTTGAAAAAGTGAATGTTTTTAGGCCTGTGTTATACATGGATGGATGGAGTGATGGAGTGATGGAGTGATGGATGGATGGATGGATAGATAGATGGATAGATGGATAGATGGATAGATGAGTTTGATCGACTGTTTGTTCATATTTTTTTATTGTTTTGTGTTAAATATTGAAAGTAGTCTTTGGACTAATGGTTAGTTTGGGTTTAGGGTTAGTTTGGGGCTATGGTTAGGTTAGGGTTAAAATGGCATATAGGTAGGGAGGTAAAAACGACTTTCACCCTCATTAGTAACCACCCTCATTTGCATAAAGGGCATCTGATTGGCCGAATCTTAACTGTCCATATATCTGCAACGGTGTGTTTTATCTGTACGAAACTTGGTTTATATAGTAATTGATGTATGGCTAGTCGACTGGTGGTGGTTTGGTGCGCCTCTAGCGCCACCAGGTGTGTAGACACGGTACTGCACTTTATTTTTTAGATTTGTTTTTTTTTAACAGGGGTCTATTTTATAAATTGCTGTTGTATCTAGGGTTATTTTATATAGGGGTGGTCTATCCTGGTATATTTTGGGTAGGGTCTGTGTAGGTCCCGCCAGTGGTCAGTGTTTTTTGGTTTTGTTTTCTGTTTTTTTGTGCAGGTGGTGGGTAGGTTTAGCTGGTTAGGTGAGGTAGCGTGCCAGGCCTTTGGCCTTTGACCCTGCATCCATGCAGACGCCCTGACGCAAACTGAACTTGAGTTTTCCCCCAGCTGTTCACCTGTCAATGCAAAATGGTTGCATTTGCCGTGCATATCAGCACGAGTGCTGAAACAGCACCAATGCTGACAGGTAAGTGTCTATTTCTATAGATAGATTGATGGATGGAGTGATGGATGGATGGATGGATGGATGGATGGATGGATGGATGGATGGATGGATGGATGGATGGATGGATAGATAGGTACATGAGTTGAAACAACTTTTTGTTAAAAAAAATGTTTTTGTTAAAAAAAATGTTTTTGTTTGAAAAAGTGAATGTTTTTTAGGCCTGTGTTACATTGATGGATGGAGTGATGGAGTGATGGATGGATGGATGGATGGATGGATAGATAGATGAATAGATGAATATATAGATACATGAGTTTAAACCACTTTTTGTTAAAAAAAATATGTTTTTGTTTGAAAAAGTGAATGTTTTTAGGCCTGTGTTATACATGGATGGATGGAGTGATGGATGGATGGATGGATGGATGGATAGATAGATAAATAGATAGATAGATGAATAGATGAATATATAGATACATGAGTTTAAACAACTTTTTGTTAAAAAAAAAAAAGTTTTTGTTTGAAAAAGTGAATGTTTTTAGGCCTGTGTTATACATGGATGGATGGAGTGATGGAGTGATGGAGTGATGGATGGATGGATGGATAGATAGATGGATAGATGGATAGATGGATAGATGAGTTTGATCGACTGTTTGTTCATATTTTTTTATTGTTTTGTGTTAAATATTGAAAGTAGTCTTTGGACTAATGGTTAGTTTGGGTTTAGGGTTAGTTTGGGGCTATGGTTAGGTTAGGGTTAAAATGGCATATAGGTAGGGAGGTAAAAACGACTTTCACCCTCATTAGTAACCACCCTCATTTGCATAAAGGGCATCTGATTGGCCGAATCTTAACTGTCCATATATCTGCAACGGTGTGTTTTATCTGTACGAAACTTGGTTTATATAGTAATTGATGTATGGCTAGTCGACTGGTGGTGGTTTGGTGCGCCTCTAGCGCCACCAGGTGTGTAGACACGGTACTGCACTTTATTTTTTAGATTTGTTTTTTTTTAACAGGGGTCTATTTTATAAATTGCTGTTGTATCTAGGGTTATTTTATATAGGGGTGGTCTATCCTGGTATATTTTGGGTAGGGTCTGTGTAGGTCCCGCCAGTGGTCAGTGTTTTTTGGTTTTGTTTTCTGTTTTTTTGTGCAGGTGGTGGGTAGGTTTAGCTGGTTAGGTGAGGTAGCGTGCCAGGCCTTTGGCCTTTGACCCTGCATCCATGCAGACGCCCTGACGCAAACTGAACTTGAGTTTTCCCCCAGCTGTTCACCTGTCAATGCAAAATGGTTGCATTTGCCGTGCATATCAGCACGAGTGCTGAAACAGCACCAATGCTGACAGGTAAGTGTCTATTTCTATAGATAGATTGATGGATGGAGTGATGGATGGATGGATGGATGGATGGATGGATGGATGGATGGATGGATGGATGGATGGATGGATGGATAGATAGGTACATGAGTTGAAACAACTTTTTGTTAAAAAAAATGTTTTTGTTAAAAAAAATGTTTTTGTTTGAAAAAGTGAATGTTTTTTAGGCCTGTGTTACATTGATGGATGGAGTGATGGAGTGATGGATGGATGGATGGATGGATGGATAGATAGATGAATAGATGAATATATAGATACATGAGTTTAAACCACTTTTTGTTAAAAAAAATATGTTTTTGTTTGAAAAAGTGAATGTTTTTAGGCCTGTGTTATACATGGATGGATGGAGTGATGGATGGATGGATGGATGGATGGATAGATAGATAAATAGATAGATAGATGAATAGATGAATATATAGATACATGAGTTTAAACAACTTTTTGTTAAAAAAAAAAAAGTTTTTGTTTGAAAAAGTGAATGTTTTTAGGCCTGTGTTATACATGGATGGATGGAGTGATGGAGTGATGGAGTGATGGATGGATGGATGGATAGATAGATGGATAGATGGATAGATGGATAGATGAGTTTGATCGACTGTTTGTTCATATTTTTTTATTGTTTTGTGTTAAATATTGAAAGTAGTCTTTGGACTAATGGTTAGTTTGGGTTTAGGGTTAGTTTGGGGCTATGGTTAGGTTAGGGTTAAAATGGCATATAGGTAGGGAGGTAAAAACGACTTTCACCCTCATTAGTAACCACCCTCATTTGCATAAAGGGCATCTGATTGGCCGAATCTTAACTGTCCATATATCTGCAACGGTGTGTTTTATCTGTACGAAACTTGGTTTATATAGTAATTGATGTATGGCTAGTCGACTGGTGGTGGTTTGGTGCGCCTCTAGCGCCACCAGGTGTGTAGACACGGTACTGCACTTTATTTTTTAGATTTGTTTTTTTTTAACAGGGGTCTATTTTATAAATTGCTGTTGTATCTAGGGTTATTTTATATAGGGGTGGTCTATCCTGGTATATTTTGGGTAGGGTCTGTGTAGGTCCCGCCAGTGGTCAGTGTTTTTTGGTTTTGTTTTCTGTTTTTTTGTGCAGGTGGTGGGTAGGTTTAGCTGGTTAGGTGAGGTAGCGTGCCAGGCCTTTGGCCTTTGACCCTGCATCCATGCAGACGCCCTGACGCAAACTGAACTTGAGTTTTCCCCCAGCTGTTCACCTGTCAATGCAAAATGGTTGCATTTGCCGTGCATATCAGCACGAGTGCTGAAACAGCACCAATGCTGACAGGTAAGTGTCTATTTCTATAGATAGATTGATGGATGGAGTGATGGATGGATGGATGGATGGATGGATGGATGGATGGATGGATGGATGGATGGATGGATGGATGGATGGATAGATAGGTACATGAGTTGAAACAACTTTTTGTTAAAAAAAATGTTTTTGTTAAAAAAAATGTTTTTGTTTGAAAAAGTGAATGTTTTTTAGGCCTGTGTTACATTGATGGATGGAGTGATGGAGTGATGGATGGATGGATGGATGGATGGATAGATAGATGAATAGATGAATATATAGATACATGAGTTTAAACCACTTTTTGTTAAAAAAAATATGTTTTTGTTTGAAAAAGTGAATGTTTTTAGGCCTGTGTTATACATGGATGGATGGAGTGATGGATGGATGGATGGATGGATGGATAGATAGATAAATAGATAGATAGATGAATAGATGAATATATAGATACATGAGTTTAAACAACTTTTTGTTAAAAAAAAAAAAGTTTTTGTTTGAAAAAGTGAATGTTTTTAGGCCTGTGTTATACATGGATGGATGGAGTGATGGAGTGATGGAGTGATGGATGGATGGATGGATAGATAGATGGATAGATGGATAGATGGATAGATGAGTTTGATCGACTGTTTGTTCATATTTTTTTATTGTTTTGTGTTAAATATTGAAAGTAGTCTTTGGACTAATGGTTAGTTTGGGTTTAGGGTTAGTTTGGGGCTATGGTTAGGTTAGGGTTAAAATGGCATATAGGTAGGGAGGTAAAAACGACTTTCACCCTCATTAGTAACCACCCTCATTTGCATAAAGGGCATCTGATTGGCCGAATCTTAACTGTCCATATATCTGCAACGGTGTGTTTTATCTGTACGAAACTTGGTTTATATAGTAATTGATGTATGGCTAGTCGACTGGTGGTGGTTTGGTGCGCCTCTAGCGCCACCAGGTGTGTAGACACGGTACTGCACTTTATTTTTTAGATTTGTTTTTTTTTAACAGGGGTCTATTTTATAAATTGCTGTTGTATCTAGGGTTATTTTATATAGGGGTGGTCTATCCTGGTATATTTTGGGTAGGGTCTGTGTAGGTCCCGCCAGTGGTCAGTGTTTTTTGGTTTTGTTTTCTGTTTTTTTGTGCAGGTGGTGGGTAGGTTTAGCTGGTTAGGTGAGGTAGCGTGCCAGGCCTTTGGCCTTTGACCCTGCATCCATGCAGACGCCCTGACGCAAACTGAACTTGAGTTTTCCCCCAGCTGTTCACCTGTCAATGCAAAATGGTTGCATTTGCCGTGCATATCAGCACGAGTGCTGAAACAGCACCAATGCTGACAGGTAAGTGTCTATTTCTATAGATAGATTGATGGATGGAGTGATGGATGGATGGATGGATGGATGGATGGATGGATGGATGGATGGATGGATGGATGGATGGATGGATAGATAGGTACATGAGTTGAAACAACTTTTTGTTAAAAAAAATGTTTTTGTTAAAAAAAATGTTTTTGTTTGAAAAAGTGAATGTTTTTTAGGCCTGTGTTACATTGATGGATGGAGTGATGGAGTGATGGATGGATGGATGGATGGATGGATAGATAGATGAATAGATGAATATATAGATACATGAGTTTAAACCACTTTTTGTTAAAAAAAATATGTTTTTGTTTGAAAAAGTGAATGTTTTTAGGCCTGTGTTATACATGGATGGATGGAGTGATGGATGGATGGATGGATGGATGGATAGATAGATAAATAGATAGATAGATGAATAGATGAATATATAGATACATGAGTTTAAACAACTTTTTGTTAAAAAAAAAAAAGTTTTTGTTTGAAAAAGTGAATGTTTTTAGGCCTGTGTTATACATGGATGGATGGAGTGATGGAGTGATGGAGTGATGGATGGATGGATGGATAGATAGATGGATAGATGGATAGATGGATAGATGAGTTTGATCGACTGTTTGTTCATATTTTTTTATTGTTTTGTGTTAAATATTGAAAGTAGTCTTTGGACTAATGGTTAGTTTGGGTTTAGGGTTAGTTTGGGGCTATGGTTAGGTTAGGGTTAAAATGGCATATAGGTAGGGAGGTAAAAACGACTTTCACCCTCATTAGTAACCACCCTCATTTGCATAAAGGGCATCTGATTGGCCGAATCTTAACTGTCCATATATCTGCAACGGTGTGTTTTATCTGTACGAAACTTGGTTTATATAGTAATTGATGTATGGCTAGTCGACTGGTGGTGGTTTGGTGCGCCTCTAGCGCCACCAGGTGTGTAGACACGGTACTGCACTTTATTTTTTAGATTTGTTTTTTTTTAACAGGGGTCTATTTTATAAATTGCTGTTGTATCTAGGGTTATTTTATATAGGGGTGGTCTATCCTGGTATATTTTGGGTAGGGTCTGTGTAGGTCCCGCCAGTGGTCAGTGTTTTTTGGTTTTGTTTTCTGTTTTTTTGTGCAGGTGGTGGGTAGGTTTAGCTGGTTAGGTGAGGTAGCGTGCCAGGCCTTTGGCCTTTGACCCTGCATCCATGCAGACGCCCTGACGCAAACTGAACTTGAGTTTTCCCCCAGCTGTTCACCTGTCAATGCAAAATGGTTGCATTTGCCGTGCATATCAGCACGAGTGCTGAAACAGCACCAATGCTGACAGGTAAGTGTCTATTTCTATAGATAGATTGATGGATGGAGTGATGGATGGATGGATGGATGGATGGATGGATGGATGGATGGATGGATGGATGGATGGATGGATAGATAGGTACATGAGTTGAAACAACTTTTTGTTAAAAAAAATGTTTTTGTTAAAAAAAATGTTTTTGTTTGAAAAAGTGAATGTTTTTTAGGCCAGTGTTACATTGATGGATGGAGTGATGGAGTGATGGATGGATGGATGGATGGATGGATAGATAGATGAATAGATGAATATATAGATACATGAGTTTAAACCACTTTTTGTTAAAAAAAATATGTTTTTGTTTGAAAAAGTGAATGTTTTTAGGCCTGTGTTATACATGGATGGATGGAGTGATGGATGGATGGATGGATGGATGGATAGATAGATAAATAGATAGATAGATGAATAGATGAATATATAGATACATGAGTTTAAACAACTTTTTGTTAAAAAAAAAAAAGTTTTTGTTTGAAAAAGTGAATGTTTTTAGGCCTGTGTTATACATGGATGGATGGAGTGATGGAGTGATGGAGTGATGGATGGATGGATGGATAGATAGATGGATAGATGGATAGATGGATAGATGAGTTTGATCGACTGTTTGTTCATATTTTTTTATTGTTTTGTGTTAAATATTGAAAGTAGTCTTTGGACTAATGGTTAGTTTGGGTTTAGGGTTAGTTTGGGGCTATGGTTAGGTTAGGGTTAAAATGGCATATAGGTAGGGAGGTAAAAACGACTTTCACCCTCATTAGTAACCACCCTCATTTGCATAAAGGGCATCTGATTGGCCGAATCTTAACTGTCCATATATCTGCAACGGTGTGTTTTATCTGTACGAAACTTGGTTTATATAGTAATTGATGTATGGCTAGTCGACTGGTGGTGGTTTGGTGCGCCTCTAGCGCCACCAGGTGTGTAGACACGGTACTGCACTTTATTTTTTAGATTTGTTTTTTTTTAACAGGGGTCTATTTTATAAATTGCTGTTGTATCTAGGGTTATTTTATATAGGGGTGGTCTATCCTGGTATATTTTGGGTAGGGTCTGTGTAGGTCCCGCCAGTGGTCAGTGTTTTTTGGTTTTGTTTTCTGTTTTTTTGTGCAGGTGGTGGGTAGGTTTAGCTGGTTAGGTGAGGTAGCGTGCCAGGCCTTTGGCCTTTGACCCTGCATCCATGCAGACGCCCTGACGCAAACTGAACTTGAGTTTTCCCCCAGCTGTTCACCTGTCAATGCAAAATGGTTGCATTTGCCGTGCATATCAGCACGAGTGCTGAAACAGCACCAATGCTGACAGGTAAGTGTCTATTTCTATAGATAGATTGATGGATGGAGTGATGGATGGATGGATGGATGGATGGATGGATGGATGGATGGATGGATGGATGGATGGATGGATGGATGGATAGATAGGTACATGAGTTGAAACAACTTTTTGTTAAAAAAAATGTTTTTGTTAAAAAAAATGTTTTTGTTTGAAAAAGTGAATGTTTTTTAGGCCTGTGTTACATTGATGGATGGAGTGATGGAGTGATGGATGGATGGATGGATGGATGGATAGATAGATGAATAGATGAATATATAGATACATGAGTTTAAACCACTTTTTGTTAAAAAAAATATGTTTTTGTTTGAAAAAGTGAATGTTTTTAGGCCTGTGTTATACATGGATGGATGGAGTGATGGATGGATGGATGGATGGATGGATAGATAGATAAATAGATAGATAGATGAATAGATGAATATATAGATACATGAGTTTAAACAACTTTTTGTTAAAAAAAAAAAAGTTTTTGTTTGAAAAAGTGAATGTTTTTAGGCCTGTGTTATACATGGATGGATGGAGTGATGGAGTGATGGAGTGATGGATGGATGGATGGATAGATAGATGGATAGATGGATAGATGGATAGATGAGTTTGATCGACTGTTTGTTCATATTTTTTTATTGTTTTGTGTTAAATATTGAAAGTAGTCTTTGGACTAATGGTTAGTTTGGGTTTAGGGTTAGTTTGGGGCTATGGTTAGGTTAGGGTTAAAATGGCATATAGGTAGGGAGGTAAAAACGACTTTCACCCTCATTAGTAACCACCCTCATTTGCATAAAGGGCATCTGATTGGCCGAATCTTAACTGTCCATATATCTGCAACGGTGTGTTTTATCTGTACGAAACTTGGTTTATATAGTAATTGATGTATGGCTAGTCGACTGGTGGTGGTTTGGTGCGCCTCTAGCGCCACCAGGTGTGTAGACACGGTACTGCACTTTATTTTTTAGATTTGTTTTTTTTTAACAGGGGTCTATTTTATAAATTGCTGTTGTATCTAGGGTTATTTTATATAGGGGTGGTCTATCCTGGTATATTTTGGGTAGGGTCTGTGTAGGTCCCGCCAGTGGTCAGTGTTTTTTGGTTTTGTTTTCTGTTTTTTTGTGCAGGTGGTGGGTAGGTTTAGCTGGTTAGGTGAGGTAGCGTGCCAGGCCTTTGGCCTTTGACCCTGCATCCATGCAGACGCCCTGACGCAAACTGAACTTGAGTTTTCCCCCAGCTGTTCACCTGTCAATGCAAAATGGTTGCATTTGCCGTGCATATCAGCACGAGTGCTGAAACAGCACCAATGCTGACAGGTAAGTGTCTATTTCTATAGATAGATTGATGGATGGAGTGATGGATGGATGGATGGATGGATGGATGGATGGATGGATGGATGGATGGATGGATGGATGGATAGATAGGTACATGAGTTGAAACAACTTTTTGTTAAAAAAAATGTTTTTGTTAAAAAAAATGTTTTTGTTTGAAAAAGTGAATGTTTTTTAGGCCTGTGTTACATTGATGGATGGAGTGATGGAGTGATGGATGGATGGATGGATGGATGGATAGATAGATGAATAGATGAATATATAGATACATGAGTTTAAACCACTTTTTGTTAAAAAAAATATGTTTTTGTTTGAAAAAGTGAATGTTTTTAGGCCTGTGTTATACATGGATGGATGGAGTGATGGATGGATGGATGGATGGATGGATAGATAGATAAATAGATAGATAGATGAATAGATGAATATATAGATACATGAGTTTAAACAACTTTTTGTTAAAAAAAAAAAAGTTTTTGTTTGAAAAAGTGAATGTTTTTAGGCCTGTGTTATACATGGATGGATGGAGTGATGGAGTGATGGAGTGATGGATGGATGGATGGATAGATAGATGGATAGATGGATAGATGGATAGATGAGTTTGATCGACTGTTTGTTCATATTTTTTTATTGTTTTGTGTTAAATATTGAAAGTAGTCTTTGGACTAATGGTTAGTTTGGGTTTAGGGTTAGTTTGGGGCTATGGTTAGGTTAGGGTTAAAATGGCATATAGGTAGGGAGGTAAAAACGACTTTCACCCTCATTAGTAACCACCCTCATTTGCATAAAGGGCATCTGATTGGCCGAATCTTAACTGTCCATATATCTGCAACGGTGTGTTTTATCTGTACGAAACTTGGTTTATATAGTAATTGATGTATGGCTAGTCGACTGGTGGTGGTTTGGTGCGCCTCTAGCGCCACCAGGTGTGTAGACACGGTACTGCACTTTATTTTTTAGATTTGTTTTTTTTTAACAGGGGTCTATTTTATAAATTGCTGTTGTATCTAGGGTTATTTTATATAGGGGTGGTCTATCCTGGTATATTTTGGGTAGGGTCTGTGTAGGTCCCGCCAGTGGTCAGTGTTTTTTGGTTTTGTTTTCTGTTTTTTTGTGCAGGTGGTGGGTAGGTTTAGCTGGTTAGGTGAGGTAGCGTGCCAGGCCTTTGGCCTTTGACCCTGCATCCATGCAGACGCCCTGACGCAAACTGAACTTGAGTTTTCCCCCAGCTGTTCACCTGTCAATGCAAAATGGTTGCATTTGCCGTGCATATCAGCACGAGTGCTGAAACAGCACCAATGCTGACAGGTAAGTGTCTATTTCTATAGATAGATTGATGGATGGAGTGATGGATGGATGGATGGATGGATGGATGGATGGATGGATGGATGGATGGATGGATGGATGGATGGATAGATAGGTACATGAGTTGAAACAACTTTTTGTTAAAAAAAATGTTTTTGTTAAAAAAAATGTTTTTGTTTGAAAAAGTGAATGTTTTTTAGGCCTGTGTTACATTGATGGATGGAGTGATGGAGTGATGGATGGATGGATGGATGGATGGATAGATAGATGAATAGATGAATATATAGATACATGAGTTTAAACCACTTTTTGTTAAAAAAAATATGTTTTTGTTTGAAAAAGTGAATGTTTTTAGGCCTGTGTTATACATGGATGGATGGAGTGATGGATGGATGGATGGATGGATGGATAGATAGATAAATAGATAGATAGATGAATAGATGAATATATAGATACATGAGTTTAAACAACTTTTTGTTAAAAAAAAAAAAGTTTTTGTTTGAAAAAGTGAATGTTTTTAGGCCTGTGTTATACATGGATGGATGGAGTGATGGAGTGATGGAGTGATGGATGGATGGATGGATAGATAGATGGATAGATGGATAGATGGATAGATGAGTTTGATCGACTGTTTGTTCATATTTTTTTATTGTTTTGTGTTAAATATTGAAAGTAGTCTTTGGACTAATGGTTAGTTTGGGTTTAGGGTTAGTTTGGGGCTATGGTTAGGTTAGGGTTAAAATGGCATATAGGTAGGGAGGTAAAAACGACTTTCACCCTCATTAGTAACCACCCTCATTTGCATAAAGGGCATCTGATTGGCCGAATCTTAACTGTCCATATATCTGCAACGGTGTGTTTTATCTGTACGAAACTTGGTTTATATAGTAATTGATGTATGGCTAGTCGACTGGTGGTGGTTTGGTGCGCCTCTAGCGCCACCAGGTGTGTAGACACGGTACTGCACTTTATTTTTTAGATTTGTTTTTTTTTAACAGGGGTCTATTTTATAAATTGCTGTTGTATCTAGGGTTATTTTATATAGGGGTGGTCTATCCTGGTATATTTTGGGTAGGGTCTGTGTAGGTCCCGCCAGTGGTCAGTGTTTTTTGGTTTTGTTTTCTGTTTTTTTGTGCAGGTGGTGGGTAGGTTTAGCTGGTTAGGTGAGGTAGCGTGCCAGGCCTTTGGCCTTTGACCCTGCATCCATGCAGACGCCCTGACGCAAACTGAACTTGAGTTTTCCCCCAGCTGTTCACCTGTCAATGCAAAATGGTTGCATTTGCCGTGCATATCAGCACGAGTGCTGAAACAGCACCAATGCTGACAGGTAAGTGTCTATTTCTATAGATAGATTGATGGATGGAGTGATGGATGGATGGATGGATGGATGGATGGATGGATGGATGGATGGATGGATGGATGGATGGATGGATGGATGGATAGATAGGTACATGAGTTGAAACAACTTTTTGTTAAAAAAAATGTTTTTGTTAAAAAAAATGTTTTTGTTTGAAAAAGTGAATGTTTTTTAGGCCTGTGTTACATTGATGGATGGAGTGATGGAGTGATGGATGGATGGATGGATGGATGGATAGATAGATGAATAGATGAATATATAGATACATGAGTTTAAACCACTTTTTGTTAAAAAAAATATGTTTTTGTTTGAAAAAGTGAATGTTTTTAGGCCTGTGTTATACATGGATGGATGGAGTGATGGATGGATGGATGGATGGATGGATAGATAGATAAATAGATAGATAGATGAATAGATGAATATATAGATACATGAGTTTAAACAACTTTTTGTTAAAAAAAAAAAAGTTTTTGTTTGAAAAAGTGAATGTTTTTAGGCCTGTGTTATACATGGATGGATGGAGTGATGGAGTGATGGAGTGATGGATGGATGGATGGATAGATAGATGGATAGATGGATAGATGGATAGATGAGTTTGATCGACTGTTTGTTCATATTTTTTTATTGTTTTGTGTTAAATATTGAAAGTAGTCTTTGGACTAATGGTTAGTTTGGGTTTAGGGTTAGTTTGGGGCTATGGTTAGGTTAGGGTTAAAATGGCATATAGGTAGGGAGGTAAAAACGACTTTCACCCTCATTAGTAACCACCCTCATTTGCATAAAGGGCATCTGATTGGCCGAATCTTAACTGTCCATATATCTGCAACGGTGTGTTTTATCTGTACGAAACTTGGTTTATATAGTAATTGATGTATGGCTAGTCGACTGGTGGTGGTTTGGTGCGCCTCTAGCGCCACCAGGTGTGTAGACACGGTACTGCACTTTATTTTTTAGATTTGTTTTTTTTTAACAGGGGTCTATTTTATAAATTGCTGTTGTATCTAGGGTTATTTTATATAGGGGTGGTCTATCCTGGTATATTTTGGGTAGGGTCTGTGTAGGTCCCGCCAGTGGTCAGTGTTTTTTGGTTTTGTTTTCTGTTTTTTTGTGCAGGTGGTGGGTAGGTTTAGCTGGTTAGGTGAGGTAGCGTGCCAGGCCTTTGGCCTTTGACCCTGCATCCATGCAGACGCCCTGACGCAAACTGAACTTGAGTTTTCCCCCAGCTGTTCACCTGTCAATGCAAAATGGTTGCATTTGCCGTGCATATCAGCACGAGTGCTGAAACAGCACCAATGCTGACAGGTAAGTGTCTATTTCTATAGATAGATTGATGGATGGAGTGATGGATGGATGGATGGATGGATGGATGGATGGATGGATGGATGGATGGATGGATGGATGGATGGATAGATAGGTACATGAGTTGAAACAACTTTTTGTTAAAAAAAATGTTTTTGTTAAAAAAAATGTTTTTGTTTGAAAAAGTGAATGTTTTTTAGGCCTGTGTTACATTGATGGATGGAGTGATGGAGTGATGGATGGATGGATGGATGGATGGATAGATAGATGAATAGATGAATATATAGATACATGAGTTTAAACCACTTTTTGTTAAAAAAAATATGTTTTTGTTTGAAAAAGTGAATGTTTTTAGGCCTGTGTTATACATGGATGGATGGAGTGATGGATGGATGGATGGATGGATGGATAGATAGATAAATAGATAGATAGATGAATAGATGAATATATAGATACATGAGTTTAAACAACTTTTTGTTAAAAAAAAAAAAGTTTTTGTTTGAAAAAGTGAATGTTTTTAGGCCTGTGTTATACATGGATGGATGGAGTGATGGAGTGATGGAGTGATGGATGGATGGATGGATAGATAGATGGATAGATGGATAGATGGATAGATGAGTTTGATCGACTGTTTGTTCATATTTTTTTATTGTTTTGTGTTAAATATTGAAAGTAGTCTTTGGACTAATGGTTAGTTTGGGTTTAGGGTTAGTTTGGGGCTATGGTTAGGTTAGGGTTAAAATGGCATATAGGTAGGGAGGTAAAAACGACTTTCACCCTCATTAGTAACCACCCTCATTTGCATAAAGGGCATCTGATTGGCCGAATCTTAACTGTCCATATATCTGCAACGGTGTGTTTTATCTGTACGAAACTTGGTTTATATAGTAATTGATGTATGGCTAGTCGACTGGTGGTGGTTTGGTGCGCCTCTAGCGCCACCAGGTGTGTAGACACGGTACTGCACTTTATTTTTTAGATTTGTTTTTTTTTAACAGGGGTCTATTTTATAAATTGCTGTTGTATCTAGGGTTATTTTATATAGGGGTGGTCTATCCTGGTATATTTTGGGTAGGGTCTGTGTAGGTCCCGCCAGTGGTCAGTGTTTTTTGGTTTTGTTTTCTGTTTTTTTGTGCAGGTGGTGGGTAGGTTTAGCTGGTTAGGTGAGGTAGCGTGCCAGGCCTTTGGCCTTTGACCCTGCATCCATGCAGACGCCCTGACGCAAACTGAACTTGAGTTTTCCCCCAGCTGTTCACCTGTCAATGCAAAATGGTTGCATTTGCCGTGCATATCAGCACGAGTGCTGAAACAGCACCAATGCTGACAGGTAAGTGTCTATTTCTATAGATAGATTGATGGATGGAGTGATGGATGGATGGATGGATGGATGGATGGATGGATGGATGGATGGATGGATGGATGGATAGATAGGTACATGAGTTGAAACAACTTTTTGTTAAAAAAAATGTTTTTGTTAAAAAAAATGTTTTTGTTTGAAAAAGTGAATGTTTTTTAGGCCTGTGTTACATTGATGGATGGAGTGATGGAGTGATGGATGGATGGATGGATGGATGGATAGATAGATGAATAGATGAATATATAGATACATGAGTTTAAACCACTTTTTGTTAAAAAAAATATGTTTTTGTTTGAAAAAGTGAATGTTTTTAGGCCTGTGTTATACATGGATGGATGGAGTGATGGATGGATGGATGGATGGATGGATAGATAGATAAATAGATAGATAGATGAATAGATGAATATATAGATACATGAGTTTAAACAACTTTTTGTTAAAAAAAAAAAAGTTTTTGTTTGAAAAAGTGAATGTTTTTAGGCCTGTGTTATACATGGATGGATGGAGTGATGGAGTGATGGAGTGATGGATGGATGGATGGATAGATAGATGGATAGATGGATAGATGGATAGATGAGTTTGATCGACTGTTTGTTCATATTTTTTTATTGTTTTGTGTTAAATATTGAAAGTAGTCTTTGGACTAATGGTTAGTTTGGGTTTAGGGTTAGTTTGGGGCTATGGTTAGGTTAGGGTTAAAATGGCATATAGGTAGGGAGGTAAAAACGACTTTCACCCTCATTAGTAACCACCCTCATTTGCATAAAGGGCATCTGATTGGCCGAATCTTAACTGTCCATATATCTGCAACGGTGTGTTTTATCTGTACGAAACTTGGTTTATATAGTAATTGATGTATGGCTAGTCGACTGGTGGTGGTTTGGTGCGCCTCTAGCGCCACCAGGTGTGTAGACACGGTACTGCACTTTATTTTTTAGATTTGTTTTTTTTTAACAGGGGTCTATTTTATAAATTGCTGTTGTATCTAGGGTTATTTTATATAGGGGTGGTCTATCCTGGTATATTTTGGGTAGGGTCTGTGTAGGTCCCGCCAGTGGTCAGTGTTTTTTGGTTTTGTTTTCTGTTTTTTTGTGCAGGTGGTGGGTAGGTTTAGCTGGTTAGGTGAGGTAGCGTGCCAGGCCTTTGGCCTTTGACCCTGCATCCATGCAGACGCCCTGACGCAAACTGAACTTGAGTTTTCCCCCAGCTGTTCACCTGTCAATGCAAAATGGTTGCATTTGCCGTGCATATCAGCACGAGTGCTGAAACAGCACCAATGCTGACAGGTAAGTGTCTATTTCTATAGATAGATTGATGGATGGAGTGATGGATGGATGGATGGATGGATGGATGGATGGATGGATGGATGGATGGATGGATGGATGGATGGATAGATAGGTACATGAGTTGAAACAACTTTTTGTTAAAAAAAATGTTTTTGTTAAAAAAAATGTTTTTGTTTGAAAAAGTGAATGTTTTTTAGGCCTGTGTTACATTGATGGATGGAGTGATGGAGTGATGGATGGATGGATGGATGGATGGATAGATAGATGAATAGATGAATATATAGATACATGAGTTTAAACCACTTTTTGTTAAAAAAAATATGTTTTTGTTTGAAAAAGTGAATGTTTTTAGGCCTGTGTTATACATGGATGGATGGAGTGATGGATGGATGGATGGATGGATGGATAGATAGATAAATAGATAGATAGATGAATAGATGAATATATAGATACATGAGTTTAAACAACTTTTTGTTAAAAAAAAAAAAGTTTTTGTTTGAAAAAGTGAATGTTTTTAGGCCTGTGTTATACATGGATGGATGGAGTGATGGAGTGATGGAGTGATGGATGGATGGATGGATAGATAGATGGATAGATGGATAGATGGATAGATGAGTTTGATCGACTGTTTGTTCATATTTTTTTATTGTTTTGTGTTAAATATTGAAAGTAGTCTTTGGACTAATGGTTAGTTTGGGTTTAGGGTTAGTTTGGGGCTATGGTTAGGTTAGGGTTAAAATGGCATATAGGTAGGGAGGTAAAAACGACTTTCACCCTCATTAGTAACCACCCTCATTTGCATAAAGGGCATCTGATTGGCCGAATCTTAACTGTCCATATATCTGCAACGGTGTGTTTTATCTGTACGAAACTTGGTTTATATAGTAATTGATGTATGGCTAGTCGACTGGTGGTGGTTTGGTGCGCCTCTAGCGCCACCAGGTGTGTAGACACGGTACTGCACTTTATTTTTTAGATTTGTTTTTTTTTAACAGGGGTCTATTTTATAAATTGCTGTTGTATCTAGGGTTATTTTATATAGGGGTGGTCTATCCTGGTATATTTTGGGTAGGGTCTGTGTAGGTCCCGCCAGTGGTCAGTGTTTTTTGGTTTTGTTTTCTGTTTTTTTGTGCAGGTGGTGGGTAGGTTTAGCTGGTTAGGTGAGGTAGCGTGCCAGGCCTTTGGCCTTTGACCCTGCATCCATGCAGACGCCCTGACGCAAACTGAACTTGAGTTTTCCCCCAGCTGTTCACCTGTCAATGCAAAATGGTTGCATTTGCCGTGCATATCAGCACGAGTGCTGAAACAGCACCAATGCTGACAGGTAAGTGTCTATTTCTATAGATAGATTGATGGATGGAGTGATGGATGGATGGATGGATGGATGGATGGATGGATGGATGGATGGATGGATGGATGGATAGATAGGTACATGAGTTGAAACAACTTTTTGTTAAAAAAAATGTTTTTGTTAAAAAAAATGTTTTTGTTTGAAAAAGTGAATGTTTTTTAGGCCTGTGTTACATTGATGGATGGAGTGATGGAGTGATGGATGGATGGATGGATGGATGGATAGATAGATGAATAGATGAATATATAGATACATGAGTTTAAACCACTTTTTGTTAAAAAAAATATGTTTTTGTTTGAAAAAGTGAATGTTTTTAGGCCTGTGTTATACATGGATGGATGGAGTGATGGATGGATGGATGGATGGATGGATAGATAGATAAATAGATAGATAGATGAATAGATGAATATATAGATACATGAGTTTAAACAACTTTTTGTTAAAAAAAAAAAAGTTTTTGTTTGAAAAAGTGAATGTTTTTAGGCCTGTGTTATACATGGATGGATGGAGTGATGGAGTGATGGAGTGATGGATGGATGGATGGATAGATAGATGGATAGATGGATAGAGGATAGATGGATAGATGAGTTTGATCGACTGTTTGTTCATATTTTTTTATTGTTTTGTGTTAAATATTGAAAGTAGTCTTTGGACTAATGGTTAGTTTGGGTTTAGGGTTAGTTTGGGGCTATGGTTAGGTTAGGGTTAAAATGGCATATAGGTAGGGAGGTAAAAACGACTTTCACCCTCATTAGTAACCACCCTCATTTGCATAAAGGGCATCTGATTGGCCGAATCTTAACTGTCCATATATCTGCAACGGTGTGTTTTATCTGTACGAAACTTGGTTTATATAGTAATTGATGTATGGCTAGTCGACTGGTGGTGGTTTGGTGCGCCTCTAGCGCCACCAGGTGTGTAGACACGGTACTGCACTTTATTTTTTAGATTTGTTTTTTTTTAACAGGGGTCTATTTTATAAATTGCTGTTGTATCTAGGGTTATTTTATATAGGGGTGGTCTATCCTGGTATATTTTGGGTAGGGTCTGTGTAGGTCCCGCCAGTGGTCAGTGTTTTTTGGTTTTGTTTTCTGTTTTTTTGTGCAGGTGGTGGGTAGGTTTAGCTGGTTAGGTGAGGTAGCGTGCCAGGCCTTTGGCCTTTGACCCTGCATCCATGCAGACGCCCTGACGCAAACTGAACTTGAGTTTTCCCCCAGCTGTTCACCTGTCAATGCAAAATGGTTGCATTTGCCGTGCATATCAGCACGAGTGCTGAAACAGCACCAATGCTGACAGGTAAGTGTCTATTTCTATAGATAGATTGATGGATGGAGTGATGGATGGATGGATGGATGGATGGATGGATGGATGGATGGATGGATGGATGGATGGATGGATGGATAGATAGGTACATGAGTTGAAACAACTTTTTGTTAAAAAAAATGTTTTTGTTAAAAAAAATGTTTTTGTTTGAAAAAGTGAATGTTTTTTAGGCCTGTGTTACATTGATGGATGGAGTGATGGAGTGATGGATGGATGGATGGATGGATGGATAGATAGATGAATAGATGAATATATAGATACATGAGTTTAAACCACTTTTTGTTAAAAAAAATATGTTTTTGTTTGAAAAAGTGAATGTTTTTAGGCCTGTGTTATACATGGATGGATGGAGTGATGGATGGATGGATGGATGGATGGATAGATAGATAAATAGATAGATAGATGAATAGATGAATATATAGATACATGAGTTTAAACAACTTTTTGTTAAAAAAAAAAAAGTTTTTGTTTGAAAAAGTGAATGTTTTTAGGCCTGTGTTATACATGGATGGATGGAGTGATGGAGTGATGGAGTGATGGATGGATGGATGGATAGATAGATGGATAGATGGATAGATGGATAGATGGATAGATGAGTTTGATCGACTGTTTGTTCATATTTTTTTATTGTTTTGTGTTAAATATTGAAAGTAGTCTTTGGACTAATGGTTAGTTTGGGTTTAGGGTTAGTTTGGGGCTATGGTTAGGTTAGGTTAGGGTTAAAATGGCATATAGGTAGGGAGGTAAAAACGACTTTCACCCTCATTAGTAACCACCCTCATTTGCATAAAGGGCATCTGATTGGCCGAATCTTAACTGTCCATATATCTGCAACGGTGTGTTTTATCTGTACGAAACTTGGTTTATATAGTAATTGATGTATGGCTAGTCGACTGGTGGTGGTTTGGTGCGCCTCTAGCGCCACCAGGTGTGTGTAGACACGGTACTGCACTTTATTTTTTAGATTTGTTTTTTTTTAACAGGGGTCTATTTTATAAATTGCTGTTGTATCTAGGGTTATTTTATATAGGGGTGGTCTATCCTGGTATATTTTGGGTAGGGTCTGTGTAGGTCCCGCCAGTGGTCAGTGTTTTTTGGTTTTGTTTTCTGTTTTTTTGTGCAGGTGGTGGGTAGGTTTAGCTGGTTAGGTGAGGTAGCGTGCCAGGCCTTTGGCCTTTGACCCTGCATCCATGCAGACGCCCTGACGCAAACTGAACTTGAGTTTTCCCCCAGCTGTTCACCTGTCAATGCAAAATGGTTGCATTTGCCGTGCATATCAGCACGAGTGCTGAAACAGCACCAATGCTGACAGGTAAGTGTCTATTTCTATAGATAGATTGATGGATGGAGTGATGGATGGATGGATGGATGGATGGATGGATGGATGGATGGATGGATGGATAGATAGGTACATGAGTTGAAACAACTTTTTGTTAAAAAAAATGTTTTTGTTAAAAAAATGTTTTTGTTTGAAAAAGTGAATGTTTTTTAGGCCTGTGTTACATTGATGGATGGAGTGATGGAGTGATGGATGGATGGATGGATGGATGGATAGATAGATGAATAGATGAATATATAGATACATGAGTTTAAACCACTTTTTGTTAAAAAAAATATGTTTTTGTTTGAAAAAGTGATGTTTTTAGGCCTGTGTTATACATGGATGGATGGAGTGATGGAGTGATGGATGGATGGATGGATGGATGGATGGATAGATAGATAAATAGATAGATAGATTGATAGATGAATATATAGATACATGAGTTTTAAACAACTTTTTGTTAAAAAAAAAAAAGTTTTTGTTTGAAAAAGTGAATGTTTTTAGGCCTGTGTTATACATGGATGGATGGAGTGATGAGTGATGGAGTGATGATGGATGGATGGATAGATAGATGGATAGATGGATAGATGGATAGATGGATAGATGGATAGATGAGTTTGATCGACTGTTTGTTCATATTTTTTTATTGTTTTGTGTTAAATATTGAAAGTAGTCTTTGGACTAATGGTTAGTTTGGGTTTAGGGTTAGTTTGGGGGCTATGGTTAGGTTAGGGTTAAAATGGCATATAGGTAGGGAGGGTAAAACGACTTTCACCCTCATTAGTAACCACCCTCATTTGCATAAAGGGCATCTGATTGGCCGAATCTTAACTGTCCATATATCTGCAACGGTGTGTTTTATCTGTACGAAACTTGGTTTATATAGTAATTGATGTATGGCTAGTCGACTGGTGGTGGTTTGGTGCGCCTCTAGCGCCACCAGGTGTGTAGACACGGTACTGCACTTTATTTTTTAGATTTTGTTTTTTTTTAACAGGGGTCTATTTTATAAATGCTGTTGTATCATAGGGTTATTTTATATAGGGGTGGTCTATCCTGGTATATTTTGGGTAGGGTCTGTGTAGGTCCCGCCAGTGGTCAGTGTTTTTTGGTTTTTGTTTTCTGTTTTTTTGTGCAGGTGGTGGGTAGGTTTAGCTGGTTAGGTGAGGTAGCGTGCCAGGCCTTTGGCCTTTGACCCTGCATCCATGCAGACGCCCTGACGCAAACTGAACTTGAGTTTTTCCCCCAGCTGTTCACCTGTCAATGCAAAATGGTTGCATTTGCCGTGCATATCAGCACGAGTGCTGAAACAGCACCAATGCTGACAGGTAAGTGTCTATTTCTATAGATAGATTGATGGATGGAGTGATGGATGGATGGATGGATGGATGGATGGATGGATGGATGGATGGATGGATGGATGGTGGATGATGGATAGATAGGTACATGAGTTGAAACAACTTTTTGTTAAAAAAAATGTTTTTGTTAAAAAAATGTTTTTGTTTGAAAAAGTGAATGTTTTTTAGGCCTGTGTTACATGATGGATGGAGTGAATGGAGTGATGGATGGATGGATGGATGGATGGATAGATAGATGAATAGATGAATATATAGATACATGAGTTTAAACCACTTTTTGTTAAAAAAAATATGTTTTTGTTTGAAAAAGTGAATGTTTTTAGGCCTGTGTTATACATGGATGGATGGGAGTGATGGATGGATGGATGGATGGATGGATAGATAGATAAATAGATAGATAGATGAATAGATGAATATATAGATACATGAGTTTAAACAACTTTTTGTTAAAAAAAAAAAGTTTTTGTTTGAAAAAGTGAATGTTTTTAGGCCTGTGTTATACATGGATGGATGGAGTGATGGAGTGATGGAGTGATGGATGGGATGGATGGATAGATAGAAGGATAGATGGATAGGATGGATAGATGGATAGATGGTTAGATGAGTTTGATCGACTGTTTTGTTCATATTTTTTTATTGTTTTGTGTTAAATATTGAAAGTTGTCTTTGGACTAATGGTTAGTTTGGGTTTAGGGTTAGTTTGGGGCTATGGTTAGGTTAGGGTTATAAATGGCATATAGGTAGGGAGGTAAAAACGACTTTCACCCTCATTAGTAACCACCCTCATTTGCATAAAGGGCATCTGATTGGCCGAATCTTAACTGTCCATATATCTGCAACGGTGTGTTTTTATCTGTACGAAACTTGGTTTATATAGTAATTGATGTATGGCTAGTCGACTGGTGGTGGTTTGGTGCGCCTCTAGCGCCACCAGGTGTGTAGACACGGTACTGCACTTTATTTTTTAGATTTGTTTTTTTTTTAACAGGGGTCTATTTTATAAATTGCTGTTGTATCTAGGGTTATTTTATATAGGGGTGGTCTATCCTGGTATATTTTGGTAGGGTCTGTGTAGGTCCCGCCAGTGGTCAGTGTTTTTTGGTTTTGTTTTCTGTTTTTTTGTGCAGGTGGTGGGTAGGTTTAGCTGGTTAGGTGAGGTAGCGTGCCAGGCCTTTGGCCTTTGACCCTGCATCCATGCAGACGCCCTGACGCAAACTGAACTTGAGTTTTCCCCCAGCTGTTCACCTGTCAATGCAAAATGGTTGCATTTGCCGTGCATATCAGCACGAGTGCTGAAACAGCACCAATGCTGACAGGTAAGTGTCTATTTCTATAGATAGATTGATGGATGGAGTGATGGATGGATGGATGGATGGATGGATGGATGGATGGATGGATGGATGGATGGATGGATGGATAGATAGGTACATGAGTTGAAACAACTTTTTGTTAAAAAAAAATGTTTTTGTTAAAAAAAATGTTTTTGTTTGAAAAAGTGAATGTTTTTTAGGCCTGTGTTACATTGATGGATGGAGTGATGGAGTGATGGATGGATGGATGGATGGATGGATAGATAGATGAATAGATGAATATATAGATACATGAGTTTTAAACCACTTTTTGTTAAAAAAAATATGTTTTTGTTTGAAAAGTGAATGTTTTTAGGCCTGTGTTATACATGGATGGATGGAGTGATGGATGGATGGATGGATGGATGGATAGATAGATAAATAGATAGATAGATGAATAGATGAATATATAGATACATGAGTTTAAACAACTTTTTGTTAAAAAAAAAAAAGTTTTTGTTTGAAAAAGTGAATGTTTTTAGGCCTGTGTTATACATGGATGGATGGGAGTGATGGAGTGATGGAGTGATGGATGGATGGATGGATAGATAGATGGATAGATGGATAGATGGATAGATGGATAGATGAGTTTGATCGACTGTTTGTTCATATTTTTTTATTGTTTTGTGTTAAATATTGAAAGTAGTCTTTGGACTAATGGTTAGTTTGGGTTTAGGGTTAGTTTGGGGCTATGGTTAGGTTAGGTTAGGGTTAAAATGGCATATAGGTAGGGGAGGTAAAAACGACTTTCACCCTCATTAGTAACCACCCTCATTTGCATAAAGGGCATCTGATTGGCCGAATCTTAACTGTCCATATATCTGCAACGGTGTGTTTTATCTGTACGAAACTTGGTTTATATAGTAATTGATGTATGGCTAGTCGACTGGGTGGTGGTTTGGTGCGCCTCTAGCGCCACCAGGTGTGTAGACACGGTACTGCACTTTATTTTTTAGATTTGTTTTTTTTTTAACAGGGGTCTATTTTATAAATTGCTGTTGTATCTAGGGTTATTTTATATAGGGTGGTCTATCCTGGTATATTTTGGGTAGGGTCTGTGTAGGTCCCGCCAGTGGTCAGTGTTTTTTTGGTTTTGTTTTCTGTTTTTTTGTGCAGGTGGTGGGTAGGTTTAGCTGGTTAGGTGAGGTAGCGTGCCAGGCCTTTGGCCTTTGACCCTGCATCCATGCAGACGCCCTGACGCAAACTGAACTTGAGTTTTCCCCATGCTGTTCACCTGGTCAATGCAAAATGGTTGCATTTGCCGTGCATATCAGCACGAGTGCTGAAACAGCACCAATGCTGACAGGTAAGTGTCTATTTCTATAGATAGATTGATGGATGGGTGAGTGATGGATGGATGGATGGATGATGGATGGATGGATGGATGGATGGATGGATGGATGGATGGATGGATAGATAGGTACATGAGTTGAAACAACTTTTTGTTAAAAAAAATGTTTTTGTTAAAAAAAATGTTTTTGTTTGAAAAAGTGAATGTTTTTTAGGCCTGTGTTACATTGATGGATGGAGTGATGGAGTGATGGATGGATGATGATGGATGGATGGATAGATAGATGAATAGATGAATATATAGATACATGAGTTTAAACCACTTTTTGTTAAAAAAAATATGTTTTTGTTTGAAAAAGTGAATGTTTTTAGGCCTGTGTTATACATGGATGGATGGAGTGATGGATGGATGGATGGATGGATGGATAGATAGATAAATAGATAGATAGATGAATAGATGAATATATAGATACATGAGTTTAAACAACTTTTTGTTAAAAAAAAAAAGTTTTTGTTTGAAAAAGTGAATGTTTTTAGGCCTGTGTTATACATGGATGGATGGAGTGATGGAGTGATGGAGTGATGGATGGATGGATGGATAGATAGATGGATAGATGGATAGATGGATAGATGGATAGATGAGTGGTTGATCGACTGTTTGTTCATATTTTTTATTGTTTTGTGTTAAATATTGAAAGTAGTCTTTGGACTAATGGTTAGTTTGGGTTTAGGGGTTAGTTTGGGGCTATGGTTAGTTAGGTTAGGGTTAAAATGGCATATAGGTAGGGAGGTAAAAACGACTTTCACCCTCATTAGTAACCACCCTCATTTGCATAAAGGGCATCTGATTGGCCGAATCTTAACTGTCCATATATCTGCAACGGTGTGTTTTATCTGTACGAAACTTGGTTTATATAGTAATTGATGTATGGCTAGTCGACTGGTGGTGGTTTGGTGCGCCTCTAGCGCCACCAGGTGTGTAGACACGGTACTGCACTTTATTTTTTAGATTTGTTTTTTTTTAACAGGGGTCTATTTTATAAATTGCTGTTGTATCTAGGGTTATTTTATATAGGGGTGGTCTATCCTGGTATATTTTGGGTAGGGTCTGTGTAGGTCCCGCCAGTGGTCAGTGTTTTTTGGTTTTGTTTTCTGTTTTTTTGTGCAGGTGGTGGGTAGGTTTAGCTGGTTAGGTGAGGTAGCGTGCCAGGCCTTTGGCCTTTGACCCTGCATCCATGCAGACGCCCTGACGCAAACTGAACTTGAGTTTTCCCCCAGCTGTTCACCTGTCAATGCAAAATGGTTGCATTTGCCGTGCATATCAGCACGAGTGCTGAAACAGCACCAATGCTGACAGGTAAGTGTCTATTTCTATAGATAGATTGATGGATGGAGTGATGGATGGATGGATGGATGGATGGATGGATGGATGGATGGATGGATGGATGGATGGATGGATGGATAGATAGGTACATGAGTTGAAACAACTTTTTGTTAAAAAAAATGTTTTTGTTAAAAAAAATGTTTTTGTTTGAAAAAGTGAATGTTTTTTAGGCCTGTGTTACATTGATGGATGGAGTGATGGAGTGATGGATGGATGGATGGATGGATGGATAGATAGATGAATAGATGAATATATAGATACATGAGTTTAAACCACTTTTTGTTAAAAAAAATATGTTTTTGTTTGAAAAAGTGAATGTTTTTAGGCCTGTGTTATACATGGATGGATGGAGTGATGGAGTGATGGATGGATGGATGGATGGATGGATGGATAGATAGATAAATAGATAGATAGATGAATAGATGAATATATAGATACATGAGTTTAAACAACTTTTTGTTAAAAAAAAAAAAGTTTTTGTTTGAAAAAGTGAATGTTTTTAGGCCTGTGTTATACATGGATGGATGGAGTGATGGAGTGATGGAGTGATGGATGGATGGATGGATAGATAGATGGATAGATGGATAGATGGATAGATGGATAGATGAGTTTGATCGACTGTTTGTTCATATTTTTTTATTGTTTTGTGTTAAATATTGAAAGTAGTCTTTGGACTAATGGTTAGTTTGGGTTTAGGGTTAGTTTGAGGCTATGGTTAGGTTAGGTAGGGAGGTAAAAACGACTTTCACCCTCATTAGTAACCACCCTCATTTGCATAAAGGGCATCTGATTGGCCGAATCTTAACTGTCCATATATCTGCAACGGTGTGTTTTATCTGTACGAAACTTGGTTTATATAGTAATTGATGTATGGCTAGTCGACTGGTGGTGGTTTGGTGCGCCTCTAGCGCCACCAGGTGTGTAGACACGGTACTGCACTTTATTTTTTAGATTTGTTTTTTTTTAACAGGGGTCTATTTTATAAATTGCTGTTGTATCTAGGGTTATTTTATATAGGGGTGGTCTATCCTGGTATATTTTGGGTAGGGTCTGTGTAGGTCCCGCCAGTGGTCAGTGTTTTTTGGTTTTGTTTTCTGTTTTTTTGTGCAGGTGGTGGGTAGGTTTAGCTGGTTAGGTGAGGTAGCGTGCCAGGCCTTTGGCCTTTGACCCTGCATCCATGCAGACGCCCTGACGCAAACTGAACTTGAGTTTTCCCCCAGCTGTTCACCTGTCAATGCAAAATGGTTGCATTTGCCGTGCATATCAGCACGAGTGCTGAAACAGCACCAATGCTGACAGGTAAGTGTCTATTTCTATAGATAGATTGATGGATGGAGTGATGGATGGATGGATGGATGGATGGATGGATGGATGGATGGATGGATGGATGGATGGATGGATGGATGGATGGATGGATGGATAGATAGGTACATGAGTTGAAACAACTTTTTGTTAAAAAAAATTTTTTTGTTAAAAAAAATGTTTTTGTTTGAAAAAGTGAATGTTTTTTAGGCCTGTGTTACATTGATGGATGGAGTGATGGAGTGATGGATGGATGGATGGATGGATGGATAGATAGATGAATAGATGAATATATAGATACATGAGTTTAAACCACTTTTTGTTAAAAAAAATATGTTTTTGTTTGAAAAAGTGAATGTTTTTAGGCCTGTGTTATACATGGATGGATGGAGTGATGGATGGATGGATGGATGGATGGATAGATAGATAAATAGATAGATAGATGAATAGATGAATATATAGATACATGAGTTTAAACAACTTTTTGTTAAAAAAAAAAAAATTTTTGTTTGAAAAAGTGAATGTTTTTAGGCCTGTGTTATACATGGATGGATGGAGTGATGGAGTGATGGAGTGATGGAGTGATGGATGGATGGATGGATAGATAGATGGATAGATGGATAGATGGATAGATGGATAGATGAGTTTGATCGACTGTTTGTTCATATTTTTTTATTGTTTTGTGTTAAATATTGAAAGTAGTCTTTGGACTAATGGTTAGTTTGGGTTTAGGGTTAGTTTGAGGCTATGGTTAGGTTAGGGTTAAAATGGCATATAGGTAGGGAGGTAAAAACGACTTTCACCCTCATTAGTAACCACCCTCATTTGCATAAAGGGCATCTGATTGGCCGAATCTTAACTGTCCATATATCTGCAACGGTGTGTTTTATCTGTACGAAACTTGGTTTATATAGTAATTGATGTATGGCTAGTCGACTGGTGGTGGTTTGGTGCGCCTCTAGCGCCACCAGGTGTGTAGACACGGTACTGCACTTTATTTTTTAGATTTGTTTTTTTTTAACAGGGGTCTATTTTATAAATTGCTGTTGTATCTAGGGTTATTTTATATAGGGGTGGTCTATCCTGGTATATTTTGGGTAGGGTCTGTGTAGGTCCCGCCAGTGGTCAGTGTTTTTTGGTTTTGTTTTCTGTTTTTTTGTGCAGGTGGTGGGTAGGTTTAGCTGGTTAGGTGAGGTAGCGTGCCAGGCCTTTGGCCTTTGACCCTGCATCCATGCAGACGCCCTGACGCAAACTGAACTTGAGTTTTCCCCCAGCTGTTCACCTGTCAATGCAAAATGGTTGCATTTGCCGTGCATATCAGCACGAGTGCTGAAACAGCACCAATGCTGACAGGTAAGTGTCTATTTCTATAGATAGATTGATGGATGGAGTGATGGATGGATGGATGGATGGATGGATGGATGGATGGATGGATGGATGGATGGATGGATGGATGGATGGATGGATGGATAGATAGGTACATGAGTTGAAACAACTTTTTGTTAAAAAAAATTTTTTTGTTAAAAAAAATGTTTTTGTTTGAAAAAGTGAATGTTTTTTAGGCCTGTGTTACATTGATGGATGGAGTGATGGAGTGATGGATGGATGGATGGATGGATGGATAGATAGATGAATAGATGAATATATAGATACATGAGTTTAAACCACTTTTTGTTAAAAAAAATATGTTTTTGTTTGAAAAAGTGAATGTTTTTAGGCCTGTGTTATACATGGATGGATGGAGTGATGGATGGATGGATGGATGGATGGATAGATAGATAAATAGATAGATAGATGAATAGATGAATATATAGATACATGAGTTTAAACAACTTTTTGTTAAAAAAAAAAAAATTTTTGTTTGAAAAAGTGAATGTTTTTAGGCCTGTGTTATACATGGATGGATGGAGTGATGGAGTGATGGAGTGATGGATGGATGGATGGATAGATAGATGGATAGATGGATAGATGGATAGATGGATAGATGAGTTTGATCGACTGTTTGTTCATATTTTTTTATTGTTTTGTGTTAAATATTGAAAGTAGTCTTTGGACTAATGGTTAGTTTGGGTTTAGGGTTAGTTTGAGGCTATGGTTAGGTAGGGAGGTAAAAACGACTTTCACCCTCATTAGTAACCACCCTCATTTGCATAAAGGGCATCTGATTGGCCGAATCTTAACTGTCCATATATCTGCAACGGTGTGTTTTATCTGTACGAAACTTGGTTTATATAGTAATTGATGTATGGCTAGTCGACTGGTGGTGGTTTGGTGCGCCTCTAGCGCCACCAGGTGTGTAGACACGGTACTGCACTTTATTTTTTAGATTTGTTTTTTTTTAACAGGGGTCTATTTTATAAATTGCTGTTGTATCTAGGGTTATTTTATATAGGGGTGGTCTATCCTGGTATATTTTGGGTAGGGTCTGTGTAGGTCCCGCCAGTGGTCAGTGTTTTTTGGTTTTGTTTTCTGTTTTTTTGTGCAGGTGGTGGGTAGGTTTAGCTGGTTAGGTGAGGTAGCGTGCCAGGCCTTTGGCCTTTGACCCTGCATCCATGCAGACGCCCTGACGCAAACTGAACTTGAGTTTTCCCCCAGCTGTTCACCTGTCAATGCAAAATGGTTGCATTTGCCGTGCATATCAGCACGAGTGCTGAAACAGCACCAATGCTGACAGGTAAGTGTCTATTTCTATAGATAGATTGATGGATGGAGTGATGGATGGATGGATGGATGGATGGATGGATGGATGGATGGATGGATGGATGGATGGATGGATGGATGGATAGATAGGTACATGAGTTGAAACAACTTTTTGTTAAAAAAAATGTTTTTGTTAAAAAAAATGTTTTTGTTTGAAAAAGTGAATGTTTTTTAGGCCTGTGTTACATTGATGGATGGAGTGATGGAGTGATGGATGGATGGATGGATGGATGGATAGATAGATGAATAGATGAATATATAGATACATGAGTTTAAACCACTTTTTGTTAAAAAAAATATGTTTTTGTTTGAAAAAGTGAATGTTTTTAGGCCTGTGTTATACATGGATGGATGGAGTGATGGATGGATGGATGGATGGATGGATAGATAGATAAATAGATAGATAGATGAATAGATGAATATATAGATACATGAGTTTAAACAACTTTTTGTTAAAAAAAAAAAAGTTTTTGTTTGAAAAAGTGAATGTTTTTAGGCCTGTGTTATACATGGATGGATGGAGTGATGGAGTGATGGAGTGATGGATGGATGGATGGATAGATAGATGGATAGATGGATAGATGGATAGATGGATAGATGAGTTTGATCGACTGTTTGTTCATATTTTTTTATTGTTTTGTGTTAAATATTGAAAGTAGTCTTTGGACTAATGGTTAGTTTGGGTTTAGGGTTAGTTTGAGGCTATGGTTAGGTTAGGGTTAAAATGGCATATAGGTAGGGAGGTAAAAACGACTTTCACCCTCATTAGTAACCACCCTCATTTGCATAAAGGGCATCTGATTGGCCGAATCTTAACTGTCCATATATCTGCAACGGTGTGTTTTATCTGTACGAAACTTGGTTTATATAGTAATTGATGTATGGCTAGTCGACTGGTGGTGGTTTGGTGCGCCTCTAGCGCCACCAGGTGTGTAGACACGGTACTGCACTTTATTTTTTAGATTTGTTTTTTTTTAACAGGGGTCTATTTTATAAATTGCTGTTGTATCTAGGGTTATTTTATATAGGGGTGGTCTATCCTGGTATATTTTGGGTAGGGTCTGTGTAGGTCCCGCCAGTGGTCAGTGTTTTTTGGTTTTGTTTTCTGTTTTTTTGTGCAGGTGGTGGGTAGGTTTAGCTGGTTAGGTGAGGTAGCGTGCCAGGCCTTTGGCCTTTGACCCTGCATCCATGCAGACGCCCTGACGCAAACTGAACTTGAGTTTTCCCCCAGCTGTTCACCTGTCAATGCAAAATGGTTGCATTTGCCGTGCATATCAGCACGAGTGCTGAAACAGCACCAATGCTGACAGGTAAGTGTCTATTTCTATAGATAGATTGATGGATGGAGTGATGGATGGATGGATGGATGGATGGATGGATGGATGGATGGATGGATGGATGGATGGATAGATAGGTACATGAGTTGAAACAACTTTTTGTTAAAAAAAATGTTTTTGTTAAAAAAAATGTTTTTGTTTGAAAAAGTGAATGTTTTTTAGGCCTGTGTTACATTGATGGATGGAGTGATGGAGTGATGGATGGATGGATGGATGGATGGATAGATAGATGAATAGATGAATATATAGATACATGAGTTTAAACCACTTTTTGTTAAAAAAAATATGTTTTTGTTTGAAAAAGTGAATGTTTTTAGGCCTGTGTTATACATGGATGGATGGAGTGATGGATGGATGGATGGATGGATGGATAGATAGATAAATAGATAGATAGATGAATAGATGAATATATAGATACATGAGTTTAAACAACTTTTTGTTAAAAAAAAAAAAGTTTTTGTTTGAAAAAGTGAATGTTTTTAGGCCTGTGTTATACATGGATGGATGGAGTGATGGAGTGATGGAGTGATGGATGGATGGATGGATAGATAGATGGATAGATGGATAGATGGATAGATGGATAGATGAGTTTGATCGACTGTTTGTTCATATTTTTTTATTGTTTTGTGTTAAATATTGAAAGTAGTCTTTGGACTAATGGTTAGTTTGGGTTTAGGGTTAGTTTGGGGCTATGGTTAGGTTAGGTTAGGGTTAAAATGGCATATAGGTAGGGAGGTAAAAACGACTTTCACCCTCATTAGTAACCACCCTCATTTGCATAAAGGGCATCTGATTGGCCGAATCTTAACTGTCCATATATCTGCAACGGTGTGTTTTATCTGTACGAAACTTGGTTTATATAGTAATTGATGTATGGCTAGTCGACTGGTGGTGGTTTGGTGCGCCTCTAGCGCCACCAGGTGTGTAGACACGGTACTGCACTTTATTTTTTAGATTTGTTTTTTTTTAACAGGGGTCTATTTTATAAATTGCTGTTGTATCTAGGGTTATTTTATATAGGGGTGGTCTATCCTGGTATATTTTGGGTAGGGTCTGTGTAGGTCCCGCCAGTGGTCAGTGTTTTTTGGTTTTGTTTTCTGTTTTTTTGTGCAGGTGGTGGGTAGGTTTAGCTGGTTAGGTGAGGTAGCGTGCCAGGCCTTTGGCCTTAGGTTAGGGTTAGAGTTAGGGTTAGGGTTAGGGTTAGAGTTAGGGTTAGGGTTAGGGTTAGGGTTAGGGTTAGAGTTAGGGTTAGGGTTAGAGTTAGGTAGGGAGGTAAAAACGACTTTCACCCTCATTAGTAACCACCCTCATTTGCATAAAGGGCATCTGATTGGCCGAATCTTAACTGTCCATATATCTGCAACGGTGTGTTTTATCTGTACGAAACTTGGTTTATATAGTAATTGATGTATGGCTAGTCGACTGGTGGTGGTTTGGTGCGCCTCTAGCGCCACCAGGTGTGTAGACACGGTACTGCACTTTATTTTTTAGATTTGTTTTTTTTTAACAGGGGTCTATTTTATAAATTGCTGTTGTATCTAGGGTTATTTTATATAGGGGTGGTCTATCCTGGTATATTTTGGGTAGGGTCTGTGTAGGTCCCGCCAGTGGTCAGTGTTTTTTGGTTTTGTTTTCTGTTTTTTTGTGCAGGTGGTGGGTAGGTTTAGCTGGTTAGGTGAGGTAGCGTGCCAGGCCTTTGGCCTTTGACCCTGCATCCATGCAGACGCCCTGACGCAAACTGAACTTGAGTTTTCCCCCAGCTGTTCACCTGTCAATGCAAAATGGTTGCATTTGCCGTGCATATCAGCACGAGTGCTGAAACAGCACCAATGCTGACAGGTAAGTGTCTATTTCTATAGATAGATTGATGGATGGAGTGATGGATGGATGGATGGATGGATGGATGGATGGATGGATGGATGGATGGATGGATGGATGGATGGATGGATGGATGGATAGATAGGTACATGAGTTGAAACAACTTTTTGTTAAAAAAAATGTTTTTGTTAAAAAAAATGTTTTTGTTTGAAAAAGTGAATGTTTTTTAGGCCTGTGTTACATTGATGGATGGAGTGATGGAGTGATGGATGGATGGATGGATGGATGGATAGATAGATGAATAGATGAATATATAGATACATGAGTTTAAACCACTTTTTGTTAAAAAAAATATGTTTTTGTTTGAAAAAGTGAATGTTTTTAGGCCTGTGTTATACATGGATGGATGGAGTGATGGATGGATGGATGGATGGATGGATAGATAGATAAATAGATAGATAGATGAATAGATGAATATATAGATACATGAGTTTAAACAACTTTTTGTTAAAAAAAAAAAAGTTTTTGTTTGAAAAAGTGAATGTTTTTAGGCCTGTGTTATACATGGATGGATGGAGTGATGGAGTGATGGAGTGATGGATGGATGGATGGATAGATAGATGGATAGATGGATAGATGGATAGATGGATAGATGAGTTTGATCGACTGTTTGTTCATATTTTTTTATTGTTTTGTGTTAAATATTGAAAGTAGTCTTTGGACTAATGGTTAGTTTGGGTTTAGGGTTAGTTTGAGGCTATGGTTAGGTTAGGGTTAAAATGGCATATAGGTAGGGAGGTAAAAACGACTTTCACCCTCATTAGTAACCACCCTCATTTGCATAAAGGGCATCTGATTGGCCGAATCTTAACTGTCCATATATCTGCAACGGTGTGTTTTATCTGTACGAAACTTGGTTTATATAGTAATTGATGTATGGCTAGTCGACTGGTGGTGGTTTGGTGCGCCTCTAGCGCCACCAGGTGTGTAGACACGGTACTGCACTTTATTTTTTAGATTTGTTTTTTTTTAACAGGGGTCTATTTTATAAATTGCTGTTGTATCTAGGGTTATTTTATATAGGGGTGGTCTATCCTGGTATATTTTGGGTAGGGTCTGTGTAGGTCCCGCCAGTGGTCAGTGTTTTTTGGTTTTGTTTTCTGTTTTTTTGTGCAGGTGGTGGGTAGGTTTAGCTGGTTAGGTGAGGTAGCGTGCCAGGCCTTTGGCCTTTGACCCTGCATCCATGCAGACGCCCTGACGCAAACTGAACTTGAGTTTTCCCCCAGCTGTTCACCTGTCAATGCAAAATGGTTGCATTTGCCGTGCATATCAGCACGAGTGCTGAAACAGCACCAATGCTGACAGGTAAGTGTCTATTTCTATAGATAGATTGATGGATGGAGTGATGGATGGATGGATGGATGGATGGATGGATGGATGGATGGATGGATGGATGGATGGATGGATGGATGGATGGATGGATAGATAGGTACATGAGTTGAAACAACTTTTTGTTAAAAAAAATTTTTTTGTTAAAAAAAATGTTTTTGTTTGAAAAAGTGAATGTTTTTTAGGCCTGTGTTACATTGATGGATGGAGTGATGGAGTGATGGATGGATGGATGGATGGATGGATAGATAGATGAATAGATGAATATATAGATACATGAGTTTAAACCACTTTTTGTTAAAAAAAATATGTTTTTGTTTGAAAAAGTGAATGTTTTTAGGCCTGTGTTATACATGGATGGATGGAGTGATGGATGGATGGATGGATGGATGGATAGATAGATAAATAGATAGATAGATGAATAGATGAATATATAGATACATGAGTTTAAACAACTTTTTGTTAAAAAAAAAAAAGTTTTTGTTTGAAAAAGTGAATGTTTTTAGGCCTGTGTTATACATGGATGGATGGAGTGATGGAGTGATGGAGTGATGGATGGATGGATGGATAGATAGATGGATAGATGGATAGATGGATAGATGGATAGATGAGTTTGATCGACTGTTTGTTCATATTTTTTTATTGTTTTGTGTTAAATATTGAAAGTAGTCTTTGGACTAATGGTTAGTTTGGGTTTAGGGTTAGTTTGAGGCTATGGTTAGGTTAGGGTTAAAATGGCATATAGGTAGGGAGGTAAAAACGACTTTCACCCTCATTAGTAACCACCCTCATTTGCATAAAGGGCATCTGATTGGCCGAATCTTAACTGTCCATATATCTGCAACGGTGTGTTTTATCTGTACGAAACTTGGTTTATATAGTAATTGATGTATGGCTAGTCGACTGGTGGTGGTTTGGTGCGCCTCTAGCGCCACCAGGTGTGTAGACACGGTACTGCACTTTATTTTTTAGATTTGTTTTTTTTTAACAGGGGTCTATTTTATAAATTGCTGTTGTATCTAGGGTTATTTTATATAGGGGTGGTCTATCCTGGTATATTTTGGGTAGGGTCTGTGTAGGTCCCGCCAGTGGTCAGTGTTTTTTGGTTTTGTTTTCTGTTTTTTTGTGCAGGTGGTGGGTAGGTTTAGCTGGTTAGGTGAGGTAGCGTGCCAGGCCTTTGGCCTTTGACCCTGCATCCATGCAGACGCCCTGACGCAAACTGAACTTGAGTTTTCCCCCAGCTGTTCACCTGTCAATGCAAAATGGTTGCATTTGCCGTGCATATCAGCACGAGTGCTGAAACAGCACCAATGCTGACAGGTAAGTGTCTATTTCTATAGATAGATTGATGGATGGAGTGATGGATGGATGGATGGATGGATGGATGGATGGATGGATGGATGGATGGATGGATGGATGGATGGATGGATGGATGGATGGATAGATAGGTACATGAGTTGAAACAACTTTTTGTTAAAAAAAATGTTTTTGTTAAAAAAAATGTTTTTGTTTGAAAAAGTGAATGTTTTTTAGGCCTGTGTTACATTGATGGATGGAGTGATGGAGTGATGGATGGATGGATGGATGGATGGATAGATAGATGAATAGATGAATATATAGATACATGAGTTTAAACCACTTTTTGTTAAAAAAAATATGTTTTTGTTTGAAAAAGTGAATGTTTTTAGGCCTGTGTTATACATGGATGGATGGAGTGATGGATGGATGGATGGATGGATGGATAGATAGATAAATAGATAGATAGATGAATAGATGAATATATAGATACATGAGTTTAAACAACTTTTTGTTAAAAAAAAAAAAATTTTTGTTTGAAAAAGTGAATGTTTTTAGGCCTGTGTTATACATGGATGGATGGAGTGATGGAGTGATGGAGTGATGGATGGATGGATGGATAGATAGATGGATAGATGGATAGATGGATAGATGGATAGATGAGTTTGATCGACTGTTTGTTCATATTTTTTTATTGTTTTGTGTTAAATATTGAAAGTAGTCTTTGGACTAATGGTTAGTTTGGGTTTAGGGTTAGTTTGAGGCTATGGTTAGGTTAGGGTTAAAATGGCATATAGGTAGGGAGGTAAAAACGACTTTCACCCTCATTAGTAACCACCCTCATTTGCATAAAGGGCATCTGATTGGCCGAATCTTAACTGTCCATATATCTGCAACGGTGTGTTTTATCTGTACGAAACTTGGTTTATATAGTAATTGATGTATGGCTAGTCGACTGGTGGTGGTTTGGTGTGCCTCTAGCGCCACCAGGTGTGTAGACACGGTACTGCACTTTATTTTTTAGATTTGTTTTTTTTTAACAGGGGTCTATTTTATAAATTGCTGTTGTATCTAGGGTTATTTTATATAGGGGTGGTCTATCCTGGTATATTTTGGGTAGGGTCTGTGTAGGTCCCGCCAGTGGTCAGTGTTTTTTGGTTTTGTTTTCTGTTTTTTTGTGCAGGTGGTGGGTAGGTTTAGCTGGTTAGGTGAGGTAGCGTGCCAGGCCTTTGGCCTTTGACCCTGCATCCATGCAGACGCCCTGACGCAAACTGAACTTGAGTTTTCCCCCAGCTGTTCACCTGTCAATGCAAAATGGTTGCATTTGCCGTGCATATCAGCACGAGTGCTGAAACAGCACCAATGCTGACAGGTAAGTGTCTATTTCTATAGATAGATTGATGGATGGAGTGATGGATGGATGGATGGATGGATGGATGGATGGATGGATGGATGGATGGATGGATAGATAGGTACATGAGTTGAAACAACTTTTTGTTAAAAAAAATGTTTTTGTTAAAAAAAATGTTTTTGTTTGAAAAAGTGAATGTTTTTTAGGCCTGTGTTACATTGATGGATGGAGTGATGGAGTGATGGATGGATGGATGGATGGATGGATAGATAGATGAATAGATGAATATATAGATACATGAGTTTAAACCACTTTTTGTTAAAAAAAATATGTTTTTGTTTGAAAAAGTGAATGTTTTTAGGCCTGTGTTATACATGGATGGATGGAGTGATGGATGGATGGATGGATGGATGGATAGATAGATAAATAGATAGATAGATGAATAGATGAATATATAGATACATGAGTTTAAACAACTTTTTGTTAAAAAAAAAAAAGTTTTTGTTTGAAAAAGTGAATGTTTTTAGGCCTGTGTTATACATGGATGGATGGAGTGATGGAGTGATGGAGTGATGGATGGATGGATGGATAGATAGATGGATAGATGGATAGATGGATAGATGAGTTTGATCGACTGTTTGTTCATATTTTTTTATTGTTTTGTGTTAAATATTGAAAGTAGTCTTTGGACTAATGGTTAGTTTGGGTTTAGGGTTAGTTTGGGGCTATGGTTAGGTTAGGGTTAAAATGGCATATAGGTAGGGAGGTAAAAACGACTTTCACCCTCATTAGTAACCACCCTCATTTGCATAAAGGGCATCTGATTGGCCGAATCTTAACTGTCCATATATCTGCAACGGTGTGTTTTATCTGTACGAAACTTGGTTTATATAGTAATTGATGTATGGCTAGTCGACTGGTGGTGGTTTGGTGCGCCTCTAGCGCCACCAGGTGTGTAGACACGGTACTGCACTTTATTTTTTAGATTTGTTTTTTTTTAACAGGGGTCTATTTTATAAATTGCTGTTGTATCTAGGGTTATTTTATATAGGGGTGGTCTATCCTGGTATATTTTGGGTAGGGTCTGTGTAGGTCCCGCCAGTGGTCAGTGTTTTTTGGTTTTGTTTTCTGTTTTTTTGTGCAGGTGGTGGGTAGGTTTAGCTGGTTAGGTGAGGTAGCGTGCCAGGCCTTTGGCCTTTGACCCTGCATCCATGCAGACGCCCTGACGCAAACTGAACTTGAGTTTTCCCCCAGCTGTTCACCTGTCAATGCAAAATGGTTGCATTTGCCGTGCATATCAGCACGAGTGCTGAAACAGCACCAATGCTGACAGGTAAGTGTCTATTTCTATAGATAGATTGATGGATGGAGTGATGGATGGATGGATGGATGGATGGATGGATGGATGGATGGATAGATAGGTACATGAGTTGAAACAACTTTTTGTTAAAAAAAATGTTTTTGTTAAAAAAAATGTTTTTGTTTGAAAAAGTGAATGTTTTTTAGGCCTGTGTTACATTGATGGATGGAGTGATGGAGTGATGGATGGATGGATGGATGGATGGATAGATAGATGAATAGATGAATATATAGATACATGAGTTTAAACCACTTTTTGTTAAAAAAAATATGTTTTTGTTTGAAAAAGTGAATGTTTTTAGGCCTGTGTTATACATGGATGGATGGAGTGATGGATGGATGGATGGATGGATGGATAGATAGATAAATAGATAGATAGATGAATAGATGAATATATAGATACATGAGTTTAACCAACTTTTTGTTAAAAAAAAAAAAGTTTTTGTTTGAAAAAGTGAATGTTTTTAGGCCTGTGTTATACATGGATGGATGGAGTGATGGAGTGATGGAGTGATGGATGGATGGATGGATAGATAGATGGATAGATGGATAGATGGATAGATGGATAGATGAGTTTGATCGACTGTTTGTTCATATTTTTTTATTGTTTTGTGTTAAATATTGAAAGTAGTCTTTGGACTAATGGTTAGTTTGGGTTTAGGGTTAGTTTGAGGCTATGGTTAGGTTAGGGTTAAAATGGCATATAGGTAGGGAGGTAAAAACGACTTTCACCCTCATTAGTAACCACCCTCATTTGCATAAAGGGCATCTGATTGGCCGAATCTTAACTGTCCATATATCTGCAACGGTGTGTTTTATCTGTACGAAACTTGGTTTATATAGTAATTGATGTATGGCTAGTCGACTGGTGGTGGTTTGGTGCGCCTCTAGCGCCACCAGGTGTGTAGACACGGTACTGCACTTTATTTTTTAGATTTGTTTTTTTTTAACAGGGGTCTATTTTATAAATTGCTGTTGTATCTAGGGTTATTTTATATAGGGGTGGTCTATCCTGGTATATTTTGGGTAGGGTCTGTGTAGGTCCCGCCAGTGGTCAGTGTTTTTTGGTTTTGTTTTCTGTTTTTTTGTGCAGGTGGTGGGTAGGTTTAGCTGGTTAGGTGAGGTAGCGTGCCAGGCCTTTGGCCTTTGACCCTGCATCCATGCAGACGCCCTGACGCAAACTGAACTTGAGTTTTCCCCCAGCTGTTCACCTGTCAATGCAAAATGGTTGCATTTGCCGTGCATATCAGCACGAGTGCTGAAACAGCACCAATGCTGACAGGTAAGTGTCTATTTCTATAGATAGATTGATGGATGGAGTGATGGATGGATGGATGGATGGATGGATGGATGGATGGATGGATGGATGGATGGATGGATGGATGGATGGATGGATGGATAGATAGGTACATGAGTTGAAACAACTTTTTGTTAAAAAAAATGTTTTTGTTAAAAAAAATGTTTTTGTTTGAAAAAGTGAATGTTTTTTAGGCCTGTGTTACATTGATGGATGGAGTGATGGAGTGATGGATGGATGGATGGATAGATAGATGAATAGATGAATATATAGATACATGAGTTTAAACCACTTTTTGTTAAAAAAAATATGTTTTTGTTTGAAAAAGTGAATGTTTTTAGGCCTGTGTTATACATGGATGGATGGAGTGATGGATGGATGGATGGATGGATGGATAGATAGATAAATAGATAGATAGATGAATAGATGAATATATAGATACATGAGTTTAAACAACTTTTTGTTAAAAAAAAAAAAGTTTTTGTTTGAAAAAGTGAATGTTTTTAGGCCTGTGTTATACATGGATGGATGGAGTGATGGAGTGATGGAGTGATGGATGGATGGATGGATAGATAGATGGATAGATGGATAGATGGATAGATGGATAGATGAGTTTGATCGACTGTTTGTTCATATTTTTTTATTGTTTTGTGTTAAATATTGAAAGTAGTCTTTGGACTAATGGTTAGTTTGGGTTTAGGGTTAGTTTGAGGCTATGGTTAGGTTAGGGTTAAAATGGCATATAGGTAGGGAGGTAAAAACGACTTTCACCCTCATTAGTAACCACCCTCATTTGCATAAAGGGCATCTGATTGGCCGAATCTTAACTGTCCATATATCTGCAACGGTGTGTTTTATCTGTACGAAACTTGGTTTATATAGTAATTGATGTATGGCTAGTCGACTGGTGGTGGTTTGGTGCGCCTCTAGCGCCACCAGGTGTGTAGACACGGTACTGCACTTTATTTTTTAGATTTTTTTTTTTTTAACAGGGGTCTATTTTATAAATTGCTGTTGTATCTAGGGTTATTTTATATAGGGGTGGTCTATCCTGGTATATTTTGGGTAGGGTCTGTGTAGGTCCCGCCAGTGGTCAGTGTTTTTTGGTTTTGTTTTCTGTTTTTTTGTGCAGGTGGTGGGTAGGTTTAGCTGGTTAGGTGAGGTAGCGTGCCAGGCCTTTGGCCTTTGACCCTGCATCCATGCAGACGCCCTGACGCAAACTGAACTTGAGTTTTCCCCCAGCTGTTCACCTGTCAATGCAAAATGGTTGCATTTGCCGTGCATATCAGCACGAGTGCTGAAACAGCACCAATGCTGACAGGTAAGTGTCTATTTCTATAGATAGATTGATGGATGGAGTGATGGATGGATGGATGGATGGATGGATGGATGGATGGATGGATGGATGGATGGATGGATGGATGGATGGATAGATAGGTACATGAGTTGAAACAACTTTTTGTTAAAAAAAATGTTTTTGTTAAAAAAAATGTTTTTGTTTGAAAAAGTGAATGTTTTTTAGGCCTGTGTTACATTGATGGATGGAGTGATGGAGTGATGGATGGATGGATGGATGGATGGATAGATAGATGAATAGATGAATATATAGATACATGAGTTTAAACCACTTTTTGTTAAAAAAAATATGTTTTTGTTTGAAAAAGTGAATGTTTTTAGGCCTGTGTTATACATGGATGGATGGAGTGATGGATGGATGGATGGATGGATGGATAGATAGATAAATAGATAGATAGATGAATAGATGAATATATAGATACATGAGTTTAAACAACTTTTTGTTAAAAAAAAAAAAGTTTTTGTTTGAAAAAGTGAATGTTTTTAGGCCTGTGTTATACATGGATGGATGGAGTGATGGAGTGATGGAGTGATGGATGGATGGATGGATAGATAGATGGATAGATGGATAGATGGATAGATGGATAGATGAGTTTGATCGACTGTTTGTTCATATTTTTTTATTGTTTTGTGTTAAATATTGAAAGTAGTCTTTGGACTAATGGTTAGTTTGGGTTTAGGGTTAGTTTGAGGCTATGGTTAGGTTAGGGTTAAAATGGCATATAGGTAGGGAGGTAAAAACGACTTTCACCCTCATTAGTAACCACCCTCATTTGCATAAAGGGCATCTGATTGGCCGAATCTTAACTGTCCATATATCTGCAACGGTGTGTTTTATCTGTACGAAACTTGGTTTATATAGTAATTGATGTATGGCTAGTCGACTGGTGGTGGTTTGGTGCGCCTCTAGCGCCACCAGGTGTGTAGACACGGTACTGCACTTTATTTTTTAGATTTGTTTTTTTTTAACAGGGGTCTATTTTATAAATTGCTGTTGTATCTAGGGTTATTTTATATAGGGGTGGTCTATCCTGGTATATTTTGGGTAGGGTCTGTGTAGGTCCCGCCAGTGGTCAGTGTTTTTTGGTTTTGTTTTCTGTTTTTTTGTGCAGGTGGTGGGTAGGTTTAGCTGGTTAGGTGAGGTAGCGTGCCAGGCCTTTGGCCTTTGACCCTGCATCCATGCAGACGCCCTGACGCAAACTGAACTTGAGTTTTCCCCCAGCTGTTCACCTGTCAATGCAAAATGGTTGCATTTGCCGTGCATATCAGCACGAGTGCTGAAACAGCACCAATGCTGACAGGTAAGTGTCTATTTCTATAGATAGATTGATGGATGGAGTGATGGATGGATGGATGGATGGATGGATGGATGGATGGATGGATGGATGGATGGATGGATGGATGGATGGATAGATAGGTACATGAGTTGAAACAACTTTTTGTTAAAAAAAATGTTTTTGTTAAAAAAAATGTTTTTGTTTGAAAAAGTGAATGTTTTTTAGGCCTGTGTTACATTGATGGATGGAGTGATGGAGTGATGGATGGATGGATGGATGGATGGATAGATAGATGAATAGATGAATATATAGATACATGAGTTTAAACCACTTTTTGTTAAAAAAAATATGTTTTTGTTTGAAAAAGTGAATGTTTTTAGGCCTGTGTTATACATGGATGGATGGAGTGATGGATGGATGGATGGATGGATGGATAGATAGATAAATAGATAGATAGATGAATAGATGAATATATAGATACATGAGTTTAAACAACTTTTTGTTAAAAAAAAAAAAGTTTTTGTTTGAAAAAGTGAATGTTTTTAGGCCTGTGTTATACATGGATGGATGGAGTGATGGAGTGATGGAGTGATGGATGGATGGATGGATAGATAGATGGATAGATGGATAGATGGATAGATGGATAGATGAGTTTGATCGACTGTTTGTTCATATTTTTTTATTGTTTTGTGTTAAATATTGAAAGTAGTCTTTGGACTAATGGTTAGTTTGGGTTTAGGGTTAGTTTGAGGCTATGGTTAGGTTAGGGTTAAAATGGCATATAGGTAGGGAGGTAAAAACGACTTTCACCCTCATTAGTAACCACCCTCATTTGCATAAAGGGCATCTGATTGGCCGAATCTTAACTGTCCATATATCTGCAACGGTGTGTTTTATCTGTACGAAACTTGGTTTATATAGTAATTGATGTATGGCTAGTCGACTGGTGGTGGTTTGGTGCGCCTCTAGCGCCACCAGGTGTGTAGACACGGTACTGCACTTTATTTTTTAGATTTGTTTTTTTTTAACAGGGGTCTATTTTATAAATTGCTGTTGTATCTAGGGTTATTTTATATAGGGGTGGTCTATCCTGGTATATTTTGGGTAGGGTCTGTGTAGGTCCCGCCAGTGGTCAGTGTTTTTTGGTTTTGTTTTCTGTTTTTTTGTGCAGGTGGTGGGTAGGTTTAGCTGGTTAGGTGAGGTAGCGTGCCAGGCCTTTGGCCTTTGACCCTGCATCCATGCAGACGCCCTGACGCAAACTGAACTTGAGTTTTCCCCCAGCTGTTCACCTGTCAATGCAAAATGGTTGCATTTGCCGTGCATATCAGCACGAGTGCTGAAACAGCACCAATGCTGACAGGTAAGTGTCTATTTCTATAGATAGATTGATGGATGGAGTGATGGATGGATGGATGGATGGATGGATGGATGGATGGATGGATGGATGGATGGATGGATGGATGGATGGATGGATGGATAGATAGGTACATGAGTTGAAACAACTTTTTGTTAAAAAAAATGTTTTTGTTAAAAAAAATGTTTTTGTTTGAAAAAGTGAATGTTTTTTAGGCCTGTGTTACATTGATGGATGGAGTGATGGAGTGATGGATGGATGGATGGATGGATGGATAGATAGATGAATAGATGAATATATAGATACATGAGTTTAAACCACTTTTTGTTAAAAAAAATATGTTTTTGTTTGAAAAAGTGAATGTTTTTAGGCCTGTGTTATACATGGATGGATGGAGTGATGGATGGATGGATGGATGGATGGATAGATAGATAAATAGATAGATAGATGAATAGATGAATATATAGATACATGAGTTTAAACAACTTTTTGTTAAAAAAAAAAAAGTTTTTGTTTGAAAAAGTGAATGTTTTTAGGCCTGTGTTATACATGGATGGATGGAGTGATGGAGTGATGGAGTGATGGATGGATGGATGGATAGATAGATGGATAGATGGATAGATGGATAGATGGATAGATGAGTTTGATCGACTGTTTGTTCATATTTTTTTATTGTTTTGTGTTAAATATTGAAAGTAGTCTTTGGACTAATGGTTAGTTTGGGTTTAGGGTTAGTTTGAGGCTATGGTTAGGTTAGGGTTAAAATGGCATATAGGTAGGGAGGTAAAAACGACTTTCACCCTCATTAGTAACCACCCTCATTTGCATAAAGGGCATCTGATTGGCCGAATCTTAACTGTCCATATATCTGCAACGGTGTGTTTTATCTGTACGAAACTTGGTTTATATAGTAATTGATGTATGGCTAGTCGACTGGTGGTGGTTTGGTGCGCCTCTAGCGCCACCAGGTGTGTAGACACGGTACTGCACTTTATTTTTTAGATTTTTTTTTTTTTAACAGGGGTCTATTTTATAAATTGCTGTTGTATCTAGGGTTATTTTATATAGGGGTGGTCTATCCTGGTATATTTTGGGTAGGGTCTGTGTAGGTCCCGCCAGTGGTCAGTGTTTTTTGGTTTTGTTTTCTGTTTTTTTGTGCAGGTGGTGGGTAGGTTTAGCTGGTTAGGTGAGGTAGCGTGCCAGGCCTTTGGCCTTTGACCCTGCATCCATGCAGACGCCCTGACGCAAACTGAACTTGAGTTTTCCCCCAGCTGTTCACCTGTCAATGCAAAATGGTTGCATTTGCCGTGCATATCAGCACGAGTGCTGAAACAGCACCAATGCTGACAGGTAAGTGTCTATTTCTATAGATAGATTGATGGATGGAGTGATGGATGGATGGATGGATGGATGGATGGATGGATGGATGGATGGATGGATGGATGGATGGATGGATGGATAGATAGGTACATGAGTTGAAACAACTTTTTGTTAAAAAAAATGTTTTTGTTAAAAAAAATGTTTTTGTTTGAAAAAGTGAATGTTTTTTAGGCCTGTGTTACATTGATGGATGGAGTGATGGAGTGATGGATGGATGGATGGATGGATGGATAGATAGATGAATAGATGAATATATAGATACATGAGTTTAAACCACTTTTTGTTAAAAAAAATATGTTTTTGTTTGAAAAAGTGAATGTTTTTAGGCCTGTGTTATACATGGATGGATGGAGTGATGGATGGATGGATGGATGGATGGATAGATAGATAAATAGATAGATAGATGAATAGATGAATATATAGATACATGAGTTTAAACAACTTTTTGTTAAAAAAAAAAAAGTTTTTGTTTGAAAAAGTGAATGTTTTTAGGCCTGTGTTATACATGGATGGATGGAGTGATGGAGTGATGGAGTGATGGATGGATGGATGGATAGATAGATGGATAGATGGATAGATGGATAGATGGATAGATGAGTTTGATCGACTGTTTGTTCATATTTTTTTATTGTTTTGTGTTAAATATTGAAAGTAGTCTTTGGACTAATGGTTAGTTTGGGTTTAGGGTTAGTTTGAGGCTATGGTTAGGTTAGGGTTAAAATGGCATATAGGTAGGGAGGTAAAAACGACTTTCACCCTCATTAGTAACCACCCTCATTTGCATAAAGGGCATCTGATTGGCCGAATCTTAACTGTCCATATATCTGCAACGGTGTGTTTTATCTGTACGAAACTTGGTTTATATAGTAATTGATGTATGGCTAGTCGACTGGTGGTGGTTTGGTGCGCCTCTAGCGCCACCAGGTGTGTAGACACGGTACTGCACTTTATTTTTTAGATTTGTTTTTTTTTAACAGGGGTCTATTTTATAAATTGCTGTTGTATCTAGGGTTATTTTATATAGGGGTGGTCTATCCTGGTATATTTTGGGTAGGGTCTGTGTAGGTCCCGCCAGTGGTCAGTGTTTTTTGGTTTTGTTTTCTGTTTTTTTGTGCAGGTGGTGGGTAGGTTTAGCTGGTTAGGTGAGGTAGCGTGCCAGGCCTTTGGCCTTTGACCCTGCATCCATGCAGACGCCCTGACGCAAACTGAACTTGAGTTTTCCCCCAGCTGTTCACCTGTCAATGCAAAATGGTTGCATTTGCCGTGCATATCAGCACGAGTGCTGAAACAGCACCAATGCTGACAGGTAAGTGTCTATTTCTATAGATAGATTGATGGATGGAGTGATGGATGGATGGATGGATGGATGGATGGATGGATGGATGGATGGATGGATGGATGGATGGATGGATGGATAGATAGGTACATGAGTTGAAACAACTTTTTGTTAAAAAAAATGTTTTTGTTAAAAAAAATGTTTTTGTTTGAAAAAGTGAATGTTTTTTAGGCCTGTGTTACATTGATGGATGGAGTGATGGAGTGATGGATGGATGGATGGATGGATGGATAGATAGATGAATAGATGAATATATAGATACATGAGTTTAAACCACTTTTTGTTAAAAAAAATATGTTTTTGTTTGAAAAAGTGAATGTTTTTAGGCCTGTGTTATACATGGATGGATGGAGTGATGGATGGATGGATGGATGGATGGATAGATAGATAAATAGATAGATAGATGAATAGATGAATATATAGATACATGAGTTTAACCAACTTTTTGTTAAAAAAAAAAAAGTTTTTGTTTGAAAAAGTGAATGTTTTTAGGCCTGTGTTATACATGGATGGATGGAGTGATGGAGTGATGGAGTGATGGATGGATGGATGGATAGATAGATGGATAGATGGATAGATGGATAGATGGATAGATGAGTTTGATCGACTGTTTGTTCATATTTTTTTATTGTTTTGTGTTAAATATTGAAAGTAGTCTTTGGACTAATGGTTAGTTTGGGTTTAGGGTTAGTTTGAGGCTATGGTTAGGTTAGGGTTAAAATGGCATATAGGTAGGGAGGTAAAAACGACTTTCACCCTCATTAGTAACCACCCTCATTTGCATAAAGGGCATCTGATTGGCCGAATCTTAACTGTCCATATATCTGCAACGGTGTGTTTTATCTGTACGAAACTTGGTTTATATAGTAATTGATGTATGGCTAGTCGACTGGTGGTGGTTTGGTGCGCCTCTAGCGCCACCAGGTGTGTAGACACGGTACTGCACTTTATTTTTTAGATTTGTTTTTTTTTAACAGGGGTCTATTTTATAAATTGCTGTTGTATCTAGGGTTATTTTATATAGGGGTGGTCTATCCTGGTATATTTTGGGTAGGGTCTGTGTAGGTCCCGCCAGTGGTCAGTGTTTTTTGGTTTTGTTTTCTGTTTTTTTGTGCAGGTGGTGGGTAGGTTTAGCTGGTTAGGTGAGGTAGCGTGCCAGGCCTTTGGCCTTTGACCCTGCATCCATGCAGACGCCCTGACGCAAACTGAACTTGAGTTTTCCCCCAGCTGTTCACCTGTCAATGCAAAATGGTTGCATTTGCCGTGCATATCAGCACGAGTGCTGAAACAGCACCAATGCTGACAGGTAAGTGTCTATTTCTATAGATAGATTGATGGATGGAGTGATGGATGGATGGATGGATGGATGGATGGATGGATGGATGGATGGATGGATGGATGGATGGATGGATGGATGGATAGATAGGTACATGAGTTGAAACAACTTTTTGTTAAAAAAAATTTTTTTGTTAAAAAAAATGTTTTTGTTTGAAAAAGTGAATGTTTTTTAGGCCTGTGTTACATTGATGGATGGAGTGATGGAGTGATGGATGGATGGATGGATGGATGGATAGATAGATGAATAGATGAATATATAGATACATGAGTTTAAACCACTTTTTGTTAAAAAAAATATGTTTTTGTTTGAAAAAGTGAATGTTTTTAGGCCTGTGTTATACATGGATGGATGGAGTGATGGATGGATGGATGGATGGATGGATAGATAGATAAATAGATAGATAGATGAATAGATGAATATATAGATACATGAGTTTAAACAACTTTTTGTTAAAAAAAAAAAAGTTTTTGTTTGAAAAAGTGAATGTTTTTAGGCCTGTGTTATACATGGATGGATGGAGTGATGGAGTGATGGAGTGATGGATGGATGGATGGATAGATAGATGGATAGATGGATAGATGGATAGATGGATAGATGAGTTTGATCGACTGTTTGTTCATATTTTTTTATTGTTTTGTGTTAAATATTGAAAGTAGTCTTTGGACTAATGGTTAGTTTGGGTTTAGGGTTAGTTTGAGGCTATGGTTAGGTTAGGGTTAAAATGGCATATAGGTAGGGAGGTAAAAACGACTTTCACCCTCATTAGTAACCACCCTCATTTGCATAAAGGGCATCTGATTGGCCGAATCTTAACTGTCCATATATCTGCAACGGTGTGTTTTATCTGTACGAAACTTGGTTTATATAGTAATTGATGTATGGCTAGTCGACTGGTGGTGGTTTGGTGCGCCTCTAGCGCCACCAGGTGTGTAGACACGGTACTGCACTTTATTTTTTAGATTTGTTTTTTTTTAACAGGGGTCTATTTTATAAATTGCTGTTGTATCTAGGGTTATTTTATATAGGGGTGGTCTATCCTGGTATATTTTGGGTAGGGTCTGTGTAGGTCCCGCCAGTGGTCAGTGTTTTTTGGTTTTGTTTTCTGTTTTTTTGTGCAGGTGGTGGGTAGGTTTAGCTGGTTAGGTGAGGTAGCGTGCCAGGCCTTTGGCCTTTGACCCTGCATCCATGCAGACGCCCTGACGCAAACTGAACTTGAGTTTTCCCCCAGCTGTTCACCTGTCAATGCAAAATGGTTGCATTTGCCGTGCATATCAGCACGAGTGCTGAAACAGCACCAATGCTGACAGGTAAGTGTCTATTTCTATAGATAGATTGATGGATGGAGTGATGGATGGATGGATGGATGGATGGATGGATGGATGGATGGATGGATGGATGGATGGATGGATGGATGGATGGATAGATAGGTACATGAGTTGAAACAACTTTTTGTTAAAAAAAATTTTTTTGTTAAAAAAAATGTTTTTGTTTGAAAAAGTGAATGTTTTTTAGGCCTGTGTTACATTGATGGATGGAGTGATGGAGTGATGGATGGATGGATGGATGGATGGATAGATAGATGAATAGATGAATATATAGATACATGAGTTTAAACCACTTTTTGTTAAAAAAAATATGTTTTTGTTTGAAAAAGTGAATGTTTTTAGGCCTGTGTTATACATGGATGGATGGAGTGATGGATGGATGGATGGATGGATGGATAGATAGATAAATAGATAGATAGATGAATAGATGAATATATAGATACATGAGTTTAAACAACTTTTTGTTAAAAAAAAAAAAGTTTTTGTTTGAAAAAGTGAATGTTTTTAGGCCTGTGTTATACATGGATGGATGGAGTGATGGAGTGATGGAGTGATGGATGGATGGATGGATAGATAGATGGATAGATGGATAGATGGATAGATGGATAGATGAGTTTGATCGACTGTTTGTTCATATTTTTTTATTGTTTTGTGTTAAATATTGAAAGTAGTCTTTGGACTAATGGTTAGTTTGGGTTTAGGGTTAGTTTGAGGCTATGGTTAGGTTAGGGTTAAAATGGCATATAGGTAGGGAGGTAAAAACGACTTTCACCCTCATTAGTAACCACCCTCATTTGCATAAAGGGCATCTGATTGGCCGAATCTTAACTGTCCATATATCTGCAACGGTGTGTTTTATCTGTACGAAACTTGGTTTATATAGTAATTGATGTATGGCTAGTCGACTGGTGGTGGTTTGGTGCGCCTCTAGCGCCACCAGGTGTGTAGACACGGTACTGCACTTTATTTTTTAGATTTGTTTTTTTTTAACAGGGGTCTATTTTATAAATTGCTGTTGTATCTAGGGTTATTTTATATAGGGGTGGTCTATCCTGGTATATTTTGGGTAGGGTCTGTGTAGGTCCCGCCAGTGGTCAGTGTTTTTTGGTTTTGTTTTCTGTTTTTTTGTGCAGGTGGTGGGTAGGTTTAGCTGGTTAGGTGAGGTAGCGTGCCAGGCCTTTGGCCTTTGACCCTGCATCCATGCAGACGCCCTGACGCAAACTGAACTTGAGTTTTCCCCCAGCTGTTCACCTGTCAATGCAAAATGGTTGCATTTGCCGTGCATATCAGCACGAGTGCTGAAACAGCACCAATGCTGACAGGTAAGTGTCTATTTCTATAGATAGATTGATGGATGGAGTGATGGATGGATGGATGGATGGATGGATGGATGGATGGATGGATGGATAGATAGGTACATGAGTTGAAACAACTTTTTGTTAAAAAAAATTTTTTTGTTAAAAAAAATGTTTTTGTTTGAAAAAGTGAATGTTTTTTAGGCCTGTGTTACATTGATGGATGGAGTGATGGAGTGATGGATGGATGGATGGATGGATGGATAGATAGATGAATAGATGAATATATAGATACATGAGTTTAAACCACTTTTTGTTAAAAAAAATATGTTTTTGTTTGAAAAAGTGAATGTTTTTAGGCCTGTGTTATACATGGATGGATGGAGTGATGGATGGATGGATGGATGGATGGATAGATAGATAAATAGATAGATAGATGAATAGATGAATATATAGATACATGAGTTTAAACAACTTTTTGTAAAAAAAAAAAAAGTTTTTGTTTGAAAAAGTGAATGTTTTTAGGCCTGTGTTATACATGGATGGATGGAGTGATGGAGTGATGGAGTGATGGATGGATGGATGGATAGATAGATGGATAGATGGATAGATGGATAGATGGATAGATGAGTTTGATCGACTGTTTGTTCATATTTTTTTATTGTTTTGTGTTAAATATTGAAAGTAGTCTTTGGACTAATGGTTAGTTTGGGTTTAGGGTTAGTTTGAGGCTATGGTTAGGTTAGGGTTAAAATGGCATATAGGTAGGGAGGTAAAAACGACTTTCACCCTCATTAGTAACCACCCTCATTTGCATAAAGGGCATCTGATTGGCCGAATCTTAACTGTCCATATATCTGCAACGGTGTGTTTTATCTGTACGAAACTTGGTTTATATAGTAATTGATGTATGGCTAGTCGACTGGTGGTGGTTTGGTGCGCCTCTAGCGCCACCAGGTGTGTAGACACGGTACTGCACTTTATTTTTTAGATTTGTTTTTTTTTAACAGGGGTCTATTTTATAAATTGCTGTTGTATCTAGGGTTATTTTATATAGGGGTGGTCTATCCTGGTATATTTTGGGTAGGGTCTGTGTAGGTCCCGCCAGTGGTCAGTGTTTTTTGGTTTTGTTTTCTGTTTTTTTGTGCAGGTGGTGGGTAGGTTTAGCTGGTTAGGTGAGGTAGCGTGCCAGGCCTTTGGCCTTTGACCCTGCATCCATGCAGACGCCCTGACGCAAACTGAACTTGAGTTTTCCCCCAGCTGTTCACCTGTCAATGCAAAATGGTTGCATTTGCCGTGCATATCAGCACGAGTGCTGAAACAGCACCAATGCTGACAGGTAAGTGTCTATTTCTATAGATAGATTGATGGATGGAGTGATGGATGGATGGATGGATGGATGGATGGATGGATGGATGGATGGATGGATGGATGGATGGATGGATGGATGGATGGATGGATAGATAGGTACATGAGTTGAAACAACTTTTTGTTAAAAAAAATGTTTTTGTTAAAAAAAATGTTTTTGTTTGAAAAAGTGAATGTTTTTTAGGCCTGTGTTACATTGATGGATGGAGTGATGGAGTGATGGATGGATGGATGGATGGATGGATAGATAGATGAATAGATGAATATATAGATACATGAGTTTAAACCACTTTTTGTTAAAAAAAATATGTTTTTGTTTGAAAAAGTGAATGTTTTTAGGCCTGTGTTATACATGGATGGATGGAGTGATGGATGGATGGATGGATGGATGGATAGATAGATAAATAGATAGATAGATGAATAGATGAATATATAGATACATGAGTTTAAACAACTTTTTGTTAAAAAAAAAAAAGTTTTTGTTTGAAAAAGTGAATGTTTTTAGGCCTGTGTTATACATGGATGGATGGAGTGATGGAGTGATGGAGTGATGGATGGATGGATGGATAGATAGATGGATAGATGGATAGATGGATAGATGGATAGATGAGTTTGATCGACTGTTTGTTCATATTTTTTTATTGTTTTGTGTTAAATATTGAAAGTAGTCTTTGGACTAATGGTTAGTTTGGGTTTAGGGTTAGTTTGAGGCTATGGTTAGGTTAGGGTTAAAATGGCATATAGGTAGGGAGGTAAAAACGACTTTCACCCTCATTAGTAACCACCCTCATTTGCATAAAGGGCATCTGATTGGCCGAATCTTAACTGTCCATATATCTGCAACGGTGTGTTTTATCTGTACGAAACTTGGTTTATATAGTAATTGATGTATGGCTAGTCGACTGGTGGTGGTTTGGTGCGCCTCTAGCGCCACCAGGTGTGTAGACACGGTACTGCACTTTATTTTTTAGATTTGTTTTTTTTTAACAGGGGTCTATTTTATAAATTGCTGTTGTATCTAGGGTTATTTTATATAGGGGTGGTCTATCCTGGTATATTTTGGGTAGGGTCTGTGTAGGTCCCGCCAGTGGTCAGTGTTTTTTGGTTTTGTTTTCTGTTTTTTTGTGCAGGTGGTGGGTAGGTTTAGCTGGTTAGGTGAGGTAGCGTGCCAGGCCTTTGGCCTTTGACCCTGCATCCATGCAGACGCCCTGACGCAAACTGAACTTGAGTTTTCCCCCAGCTGTTCACCTGTCAATGCAAAATGGTTGCATTTGCCGTGCATATCAGCACGAGTGCTGAAACAGCACCAATGCTGACAGGTAAGTGTCTATTTCTATAGATAGATTGATGGATGGAGTGATGGATGGATGGATGGATGGATGGATGGATGGATGGATGGATGGATGGATGGATGGATGGATGGATGGATAGATAGGTACATGAGTTGAAACAACTTTTTGTTAAAAAAAATGTTTTTGTTAAAAAAAATGTTTTTGTTTGAAAAAGTGAATGTTTTTTAGGCCTGTGTTACATTGATGGATGGAGTGATGGAGTGATGGATGGATGGATGGATGGATGGATAGATAGATGAATAGATGAATATATAGATACATGAGTTTAAACCACTTTTTGTTAAAAAAAATATGTTTTTGTTTGAAAAAGTGAATGTTTTTAGGCCTGTGTTATACATGGATGGATGGAGTGATGGATGGATGGATGGATGGATGGATAGATAGATAAATAGATAGATAGATGAATAGATGAATATATAGATACATGAGTTTAAACAACTTTTTGTTAAAAAAAAAAAAGTTTTTGTTTGAAAAAGTGAATGTTTTTAGGCCTGTGTTATACATGGATGGATGGAGTGATGGAGTGATGGAGTGATGGATGGATGGATGGATAGATAGGGTTAGGGTTAGGGTTAGGGTTAGGGTTAGGGTTAGGGTTAGGGTTAGGTAGGGAGGTAAAAACGACTTTCACCCTCATTAGTAACCACCCTCATTTGCATAAAGGGCATCTGATTGGCCGAATCTTAACTGTCCATATATCTGCAACGGTGTGTTTTATCTGTACGAAACTTGGTTTATATAGTAATTGATGTATGGCTAGTCGACTGGTGGTGGTTTGGTGCGCCTCTAGCGCCACCAGGTGTGTAGACACGGTACTGCACTTTATTTTTTAGATTTGTTTTTTTTTAACAGGGGTCTATTTTATAAATTGCTGTTGTATCTAGGGTTATTTTATATAGGGGTGGTCTATCCTGGTATATTTTGGGTAGGGTCTGTGTAGGTCCCGCCAGTGGTCAGTGTTTTTTGGTTTTGTTTTCTGTTTTTTTGTGCAGGTGGTGGGTAGGTTTAGCTGGTTAGGTGAGGTAGCGTGCCAGGCCTTTGGCCTTTGACCCTGCATCCATGCAGACGCCCTGACGCAAACTGAACTTGAGTTTTCCCCCAGCTGTTCACCTGTCAATGCAAAATGGTTGCATTTGCCGT